>NW_009192290.1:22759-33265 GCF_000690835.1 Fulmarus glacialis | reverse complement strand
CCTGTGGATGTTGGTGTGACCAGAAGCCCTTTAAATCTGTGTCAGAATACTAATGTTACAGAAACGAAATGGTATATAGTGACCATGGAAAGATAGTTGTTAACCTTGAAACTGAGGAGGACTACTCTGAGACCAATCCTCCACTATCACCAATAGCTTTATAATAGATATCCAGAAGAGTCCTCAGGAACATCTGAGCCATAACACTCTATCTTTCATACCTTTCCTCAAGGGACAATAAGCCAGTATATTTGTTCAGACGAAAAAGTGGAAATAATATGACTTTTGCTCAGATGTCTGCTGTTTGTTTTCAGCACTAAAAAAATGTGTTTCAGCTTTTTCTGCAGGGAAGTGTGGAAGTTGTATCTCAATTAAGATGACAGTATTTATAAAGTAAAGGCAATGAGAGCGCTTTCACAGTATAACATTTTGGCTTTTCTTTCCTAAGCCATTATGAAAAATACAAATATTCATCTGGGACTGGTGAAAAATACCATTTATTGAAATAAAATTACTCCATCTCGGTTGGCTGAACCAACATCTTAACTGCTGAAGTACATTTTCACCTACTACAAGAGGAAGGGTGTTTTCTATCCTCAAAAAAAAAAAAAAAATTGCCAGTGTAGAGTTAAACTTAATTTTTCCCATTTCTCTCTAGTAGGAGGCAGCACACGGCTACGCTGCCCCAAGAGCAGACCTGGGAGATGCATAGTCCTAGAGTAAAATCAGGGTTACATGAAAGTTGTGACCATTTTCATCCCTGAGTGGCGGTGGTGTTTTAACAGGTGGGTTCCTGCTGTTGGTTGCTACTGGATGGCTGTTAACGGCAGACGTAGTTTCCCTCTGCTCTGTGTTAGCCCCTTTGGACTCGCCGTGCGTGACCCTCTGTGTGTAAGCTGTAGAGGGAGGGCCCAACTCTGCCTTTCTCGACGAGGTTGGTGCCTCAATGCAACCCTCGCCATCACTTCCCTGGTACAATAAATTAGTAAAGAAAAGCACCTATAAAAATAAAATATGTGGTGCTGAGCTGTTATTCCTCAATGTAGTGTTTGCCAGCGAGCCCACGTGCTGGCACCATCTAGATGGAGGCGTGTGGCTGAGGGTCACTGTGCCCCACGGTGCCCTTTTCAGTGGGTCTGAAAAAGTCGAGCTGTGCGTCTTCTGTTGCTGGTGATGGAAGCTGCACAACTGATGCGCCAGACACTCCACCAAAGTTTTTCCTTTAGAAATATCATAGAGCGAGCCACAAAGCACACAAAGTGCACATCAGTCACAGCTGCACCCTGGCTCGACGCCTTCCTGCTGCTCCATTCAGAGAGCTGCACTGTGCAGTCTCTCTGAGAAGGTATCTGCTCTTATCTGGGTGGAGGAGTTACAGCCTGTGTTATACAGCATGTGGAGCTGTTGGTGGTGAGTCTTCCTGAGAGCCCAGGCTATGTGTGGTGTTTTTGAAACACCGTGAATCAACTGCAAAGGAATTCCCTCTTTGGGTGCTTTGGGTTGGGAAAAATGTGTCGCTGTACACAGCACAGCAGAAATTCCAGATAACTTTGCTGTCCATAGGTCATGTTGCTGTGAAGTATGCATTGCTAATTATAGCATCTTAAACCCACTGTCCTGTGCTGTTCTTTGCTGGTTTATAGCTCCAAAAGACACACCTCTTGGCAGAAAACAGCATGTGCTGCGTTTCTGATTCAGCCGATTTCCTGCATGCACCCCTCAGGCCATCATCCCTGGGGAGTCAATGCCTGTAAGTCACTGCTCAGACACGAGCATTTTCCAATCCATATTTAAGCAGCTTTAAAAATAACTGGCTTTTTGGCAAGCAAGCTCACCTGTAACTTCTGTTGGCTTCAAAGGGATGAGTTCTTGATGTTCCTTAAAATTGGACTAGTTTTTGATTCCTGAGCTTTGGCCAGCATTTTCAAACCTAAGTTGTGAAATGTCTGTTGACCATAAAACAGGAAAGCTATTGGGTGAAAGCTGAATCATAGATTTCTAACCACGTCTTGCTTTAATCATCAATATAACTGAGCCTGCTTGGAACTGTCCTCCTTTCTAAAAGAGCAAATTCTTAGGTATTCTTAAAAAAACAGCTGAAACTAATGTGTATTTTCCTTTGCAAAGTTTGGATTTTGGTGACTTTCCATTTTCCAAATTCAGTCCTTTTTGACCCTTCCCCCTGCAGATTACTGTGTAAATTTTCCATGAGCGTAATGATTCTTTGGGCTGCCATGTGTGCCTCCTTGTGTGTAATGATCATTTGGTGGTACCACCATGTGTACCAAACCTCAGCGTTTTCAGGGATTCCTATTATACCATCCTGTTCTCACAAATGCTCTCAGAATTTGGAGATGCCAAAATCCTTTTGGGTATTTTCCTATTCTTATATTTAAGGCTTTTCACTAGACAAACAACATTTCTTGTTTGTTTCTTTGCTTTGAACAGAAGCTATTGTTTTATAAACACTGACTGCTATACCGTAAAGTACTGGCATGATTCCCATAGGAATTAAGTCATATTTTTCCTACTGAGATTTATTATCTACATTTCTGCATCAGACTGGAGAACTATATAACGATAAGCCCTTTTAGATTGGCTATTACAGACTCAGTATAGTGGAATGTGGAACAAACTTTTATATACGCCATTAACTGAGGATTTCTACAGAACTTCAGGCTAGCAGGCAGTTGACGGCTGGTGCGAGCACACCAAATTGTGGATTGCCTCAAATGTGCCCTCCTGCTCCAGCCATGAGTTTGGCTTTTAGACTTGTGTTTGTTTGAGTTGTGTGCTAAAGGAATGTGTAGGGATATGGGCATTGTTCTGTTGGCATGGAAGTTACCTAGTCTTATGTATGTTTATTTTTCTGAACATACGGGATGAAGTACTTGATATGGTTAATTTATTATGAGACATAAATTCAATAATGTGGTAAAGAACTTACTGTGAAATGATGGACAACTTGTATTAGAATTCCTCTGCTAATGCTGTGCAACACTCATTTATTATTATTATACATCCAAAAGTGCTTTTGGCACAGTTTTGACACACTCTACTAACAGACATCCAGTCCAAATTTATTGCCAAAGATAGATCCCCGTAGGAATGGCAAACTATCCACACTGTTCCTGTACTGTCAGATACCACGCTCTGCCAGCTATCCAAACAACTGCAGGCAAGGCGCCAGGGAAAACATATTATAACATATTATAAAAGTCTATTTTGACTTGTACCTTTGTTAAAAAAATAGGAGGCTGAATTTTAAAGTAATAATAATAGAAGAAAGCTTTTGAATTTGGGACCTAGTAATCTGAAGGCAATTCAGTGACCCATCAGACTAATCACATGTAAAGACTAGGCATAAGCATTCAGTAAAATTCTGCAGTCAGTGGGGGGAAGTGAAGTGCTAACTCCTACACCTCACCATTCATTTTTTCTTTCCTTTATGATTTAATATTGAACAATGATGAAATATGTCATCCATAATGGGAGAATTGGCTGAAGTGATTTTCCAGTAATTAAAAAAAAATGTATGGAATCTGGGTCAGTCTCCCAGCAAAATACCCAATATAAATTGATTCAGAGAAAGCCTAATCCATGAAATATATGATTTCAGTTCATTACCTGATTTCTGAAATGTTGTAGTACCTGAGGATCTTGTTTTCATTCTCTAGGCAGATGGAGAGTAATCCAAAGTTCCCTTAAAATCAGCGGGTGCATTGTAGCTTCCCCGCGATGGAAAGCGTACTGGACATGATTGAAATGAGTGTCAAAACTTCAGCAAGTTCAATATGTAGGTAGGGAAAAAGTGTGTTAAATGTCTTCCCTGCCCCTTCCCTTGAAGCAATTTTCTTAGTTGCCATGGTGTTCCCTGGGTCTCTCCAGCGGTGATGGGCCAAATCACGCTTGCTGTAGCCACGCAGTTAGTTTGCTTGAAGCAAACAGAATTATTTTTCTAAGTAAGAAGAATGGTCTTTAGCTGCATTAATTGCACTCATTTTTTCTATATTCGTCCAAAAGACTGCCCACTGATTTCAGTGAACATTAGACGTAGGTTTTATAGCTTATTTCTTTTTTACTATGGTAAACTACTCTTGGCTTCTGAGATGCTTTTCTGGCAGGAAGTCTGCAAGATCATCTAGACTGCAAGTAACTCTCTGGTAGGATATTTATACCTTTTTTTTTTTTTTTGTGGCATCAGGAACTATAATCTTATTTGAGGCCAGACGGTTCCCCTGTTCCATCATCACTAATTTCAGCAAAGTAGATTTTGAGATTTTGTTGTTTTAAAATTAGAACCTCCGTATTCCTATTTCATTAGAAGAAGTTCAACAGATTTGTAATAAAGGATTTGAAATCACTCTAATTTAATGGAAGCTCTTTCCTAATATGAATGATAGAACTGGTACATGACTAATCAAATATATTAGTGCACAGAATGGAGATTGCATAGGCTCATTTGTCTTTTTGTCCATGTTTTATATTGTCTATATTTTACTTTTTTTTTTTTCATTTTCCCTTTACCTTTTCTCTGAGCTTCAACTGGACAAATTCACTTAGGGTTCATTGTAAGATGGTCCTGGAGTAGATTACACAGTGCTTAATGGATTGTATTTCTGCAAGACCATTTAAATTATATTTATTAGGGAGTTTAGGTTTATAGAAAATTAATAAAAATATCAAAAGATTTGTGACATTGTATATGTTTCTGGGTTCCATAATTTTAAGTCTTGTATGGAGGTCTACCATCTTTGTAGACCTAGCAAGTGATATGTCAAAGAAACACATTTGCCGCTTTCTATAGAGTTTTGATGTTACACTCCGTTCACTTAAGGTATTTTAAAAATCAAGAAGTCTTATAAAAGTTAATTAGGTCTTTAAAAACGTGAAGTGTAATCAAAGAGTTTTGCTTCATGTCTGGATTTTTGTGCTAGACTATTGGCATCATATTGCATGATTAAAAGTCATTCTCCTAATTTAGCTATTAGACAATCATTAGCCTGATTACTACATATTGACTGCTGTACTTAGCTTTCAGATCATACTACAGGAGGGAAAAAAAATACACCAGCAGAAAGGAATAATTTACCAATGACAGCTTTGCTTAACAGTTCTCAGAGCTGTTTTGCTTTTTAAAACGTTTTCCCTTTCAAAGTAAATGCTCACCTTGGCATTTAGAGGTGTAAAAACCTGTCAGGTTGTTACAGCAGACTGTGTGACCAGGGCCGGGTTTCATGCTCTCAATGAGGCCAAATGCTCCCTTTGTATCTTGGGCTCTGAAGGTCACTCTGAAGCCAGGCTCTATTTTCATAGTAGGAGAAGATAGAGTGTAATTCTGCTTCTGAGACCCAGAAAGCTTGAAAGCCGTATTTTAGAAACATTTAGGTTCCCAACTCCTGTTGAAATCCTTCTGTGTCACAGCTTCCTACTTGGAAAGTAGGAATGATGTTAATTTGGTCTGTCCAGTCTAGTTAGTAAACCCTCGGGGAGAGGGGCCATCTCTAACCACGTGCTTGTGCAGTGCCTGGCACAGTGGGGACCCGACTTCAGCCAAGGCCTCCGAGGACAATGGCAATACAAACAGCAATGATACGAAGTCAAAGAGGAATTTTTGACTCCTAAAGTTAAAGTGATATCTATGATCCGGAGCCTTCAGCTCTGCTTTTCATCAGAAGCGTGGTGGCAGTGGACAGCCAGCCCTCTCTCTTGAGCTATGGACCCAGGGACCGGTGTCCTGCCTGCCTGCTGCCTGGCGTGAGGCTTCCCAGGGACTCCTCCTCTGCCCGAGTCTTTAAGGCATCTCCTCCCTGCGTCTAAGTCAACCCCCCCAGGATGAGAGTGAAGGGGAGTCTTTGCTGAAAGGGAGGAGCAAGAAATCTTTTACCTCCCTTTTTCCTGTGTGCCTAAGCATCATCCTTTGGGCTGCTCCGAGCTCATCAAACTTCTCTCTTGCGTGGGACACCTCACCAGGGCACAGGCATGGTTTGTCAGTGGGAACATGTGGTCTTCCTGGAGCAAGGGCAATTCTGGGCAGAGCTCTGCTGTCGTTATGTCCCTTAAAACATCTGTGGAAATGAGTCTTAGCTGGGCCTAGGGATGGACAGCCAAACCAAGACTGTTGTTAGTGTAGAAATGGGTTCCAGTGAAATCTAATCAATGCCTTGATTTAATTTTGGGCAAATTTCACCCTTCTGAGTTTGTTTTGGCATAATCAGGCTTTTTGAAGATGAAGTCCTTGGAACATTGCTCTGTATCACCTGCTTTAGGGCTGATAGCTGTTGGTAACGACCAATACTTTCATTCTTCCTCAGCCCAGCCCCGTGACCACCTTTTGTGCCAGCCTGTTTAGTGCTGAAATGGAGCTCGGCATACCTAGGATGAGCACAGAAAACATTATCATCCACTGCTTCTGTGAGGCTTGTTCCGTGGCTGCGCTCAGCAGCATAGTGAATATCATCCATAGTAAGTAGCTAATTTAGCATCTCCTATGTGAAAATGTGATAGTGACGAATAATCAGCAAAGATTTAAATGATCAGGAACTTAGATGCTTTTTGAAAGACTGAAAGATGAAACTGAGATCTTCTGTTATGATATTCTCTGTGTATTATATAATGCTAAGTGCCTATACAGACACTTATGTTAAAAGATAACAGGAACGTTGTTGGGACTTAACCCCATGTAATGCATTTTTATTCTCTCACCAAGTAATCTTAAATTATTTTCCTTGTCAGGATGATTGACTGGTCTTGATTGAAGAATCTTTCATTGTTAGAGAATACCTTTTTGTTTTATAATTTCCCTAATTAGCTCTAAATCGTGCTACTCCTTTCTGTAAAGAAGACGTCTGCCAGAAGTAACTGCCCATATAAATGCAGACCCCTTTGAATATTGCCTCACAGAAGTTTCTTTTCCATATCAAAAGACATATGTGCCACACAATAAAGCTAAATAGCTTCAGCTCGAAATATGAAATTAAGCATAGAAATGCTGCCTCAGATAAAATACCAACCTACGCAAACTCTTTGGCATACACAAGCTAGCCCTGGACTGCTGGCACTTGCATGCATTCTGCCGGCTTTTGAGGATTAACCCCAGCTGTAGTGACCCTGGCGTGCAGCATTCCTCCATGGCTTTGCTGGGAAAATAGCCCTTAGCCCTGATTTGCTTTCTGCAAACCTTTTACGGAGGTTGTGGGTTAAGGCTGCTGGCTGCTACTGGTGCCTATTCTTACATCTCAATCCCAAAGCATCTCACTTCTTTTCTACTTCCTTCTAGTTCCCTTCAGCTTCCTACTGCGCTCCTGAAGGGGTTTTCCCTTTAACTGTGCAGTTTATCACCTCAGAGAAGGTGCATGCAAAAGAGAGGAAGAAAGCAGAAGCGGTCGGTGTTAAGAGGCGATGCTACAGAGGTGGCTGGGCGCCGGGGCGAGCTGCCTGCAGGCGGCAGGGTGCAGCTGAGCCGCCCAGTGCCCCCCGGCACAGCGCTGGACTTCTCTAGGTCATGTCACCAATTAGGACTGCTCCTGTGATGGGGAAGTGACCTGCCTGCAACCAGAAAATAGGACCAGTCTTGGTTTTCTGAGGCTTTCAGCTGTATAAAGGGTTTAGATCAGCTTTGGACAAGTTTCTGAGCTTAAGCTTTTGTGGGGCATGAATCTTTTTTCTACTCACGTCAATGTGTTTTGAATCAGGCCTCTTGTTGGGATAGGACGACTCTTTTGATATATTAGCCTGTTGCTGATTAAATGTATATTTCACTTTTTAATTTTCACTTTTCGGGGTAGCCATTGCTCTAATGGAGACCCATTTAGCCGTTGCTATAGATCAAAAAAGCCAAGCTTCCTCTGCACCGCTATGGATTTTCCATGGAGCTGCCCATAAGAGCCTTGAAGTTATTAAATCCTTTTGTTTTGCTGTCAATTAAAGACGGGTAAACATCAGTCAAGGAAGGGTGGGTTGGTTTTTTTTGGCTTGGTAATTAATCAATGAGCCCCTTCTCTCTTTCCTCACCACTTTTCCTCTCCTTTCTGTGCTTTATTTTATGTCTGTCCTGGTTTCTTTCTCATAGTAGCAGGCAGCTGTACAGCATGGACTTCAGTGCTTTAGTAGCAGAACTCTGTGCCTGGATCAGTCACAGCCTTACAAATTAGAACAATCCCTGGTACGCATGTCGAAATATGAAAGAGAATGGTCCCTATTTTATTTTATTTTATTTTACAGTGCTGCTTTGCACACAGCATACACAATGTCCTTTTACATTAAGAAATTAGGTACATTTCCTTGATGGCTCACTTTCTTATTAGGTCACATTTGGCATAACTGTTCAGGGTTACTTCTAATTATTTGTATAATATCATCTTACGTATGAGGATGTTCCATTTTCCACTAATTTCTCAACCCTGTTTTTCTTTCTCTAATGGCATATGACCAGCTCCTAACGTAAAAGAAAAGAAAGGAGGGTGAATAAAAGGATAGGAAAAGAAAAAGAACTCTGCTGTACAACCGAAACGGGTAATTATGCTCCTCTAAGCACATCGCTAGAGCCCAGCTGGCACAATTAAAGAAATAGCTGATCAGTTCCAGTTATTGATTCTGCTAACATGTTTGTTCACGGTTGCTTCTTGTCTAATTAGTTTTTTCTGCTTTCTTAGTCTGAAAGCATACCTTTTCAGTCAAATCTGTTTTCAGGCATCAGATAGCAATGCTTTATTTAGACCACTTGCTAGCCATTTATTTTAATGCAACAGTACTTCTGTTCACTTTTTTTAACCCAATGTGGGGCTGATTCTTTGGAATGGTGTTGAATTTCCTAGAGCTGTTTGAAATAGTCTGAAATTTGAGATGATGCTTTGTAACAGTGAAATGAACAGATCTGAAAGTCAGGGTTAGGGGATCTCTTGGGAGCACCTAAAAACACGGAGATACCTCTTGCAGGTTGTAAGAAGTTACAGGCTGTACTTGGCAATTAGGAAAGAGCGAATGTTAAGGCCCTGTGCTAGCATTTTAATTGTGCGGATAGACAATTTTAACCGTTCAGAGACTCTTCTGTTTACCTGAATTTGGTCTCTTTTTGGTCTCTGTTTTTGAAAAAACAGCTCCTGTGTAGAAAATAGTGCTTTGACAAAATGGCCCTTCTTCGCCAAATGAGGACTGGACAAAAAAAAAGGGAGTGGGAACTTAGTGGGAATCTAAGTGTACCGGGTTTTGTCATTTCTGAAATGCAAATGTGTAGCTATAAAATGCTTTTTCTTTCAAATGTGCATTTTGCATAAAAATGAAGAGGATTGATATATCAAAAAAAAAAAAAATTGCACTCCCCTAGAATTGCACCATGTGAAAACATTTAGAAATGTAGCTTTTTGCCCTGATTCAGAACAGCAACAACAAAGAAGAAGAAATTCTGGACTGTTTTGCAGGACAGAAAATCTGTTTTCTAAGCAGCTCTAGTTCTGGTGTTCCTTTGTGCAGCTGAGCGGCTCTCACACTGCACCCCAAACATGAATGCATTGCAGTGGCGGATAAAGCTTTATATATTTCAATAAAGAATAGATAGATCATTGCAGTCTGAATAACTTTTATCTTATATTTAAAAACAGCAAACAGGAAAGAATGTGCTGCAGTCTCCATGACACAACGTGTGTGTCTGCACACATGAGTGAACACAGTAAGTCTAAAATGGATAGTAGTATTCTGACAGATTTAAAGGTGCAGAAGATAGAAGAGACATCATAATTCTCTAACTTAAAAATGTGGTTCAGGCAATGATTTCTTCAGAAAAGAGAATTGCTTATTGCTTTGTGCAAAGAGGTTTGAAGGAGTGCATTATCTAGACTGAGAGAATAAAAATGACTTTTATGTCTGTTCGAATCATGCTGTTCTTAAGATTTCTTTTTGGGTTATTAGAGCTGTATAAATACAGGTTGCAATTAATTGCTTTCAGCACCCAAAGCTGTATACATATTTTAGATAGTAGTCCTTGTTATCACTCTTTCCTGATTTCCCATTTTCCACTGAAGCCAAGAAGTACTGCAGCTGTTAGCAGAGGAAACCTGTACCCTACAACCTGGTTATCATTCCAGGAGCATCCAGCACAAACATCCAAATGTTTTTGACACATCTGGGCTCCATCACTTCTTCCCTGGCCAGAATATTCAGTGCAGCTTAATCCCAGGTCTTGTCCCAGCCTCCCTCCCTCTGCTCCCTGGGACACTGTGTCCCTTCTGCTACCCAAGGCTACCTTCTGTGGGTACAGCCCTGCAGCTACACTGCTCTCCAAACGTGGAGAAGGTGTAGCGAAGGGAGGAAGAGGTGTTAAATGTACCTGGAATAGGTACTGGAAAAGTCTAGGGAGTCGCTGCTGCATACTGGGGATGTGCTGGTAAGGGACCCGGGGGATGCAGAAGGTGGCTGAGCAGGGTACAGCATGTGGGACAGCATTACCCATCACTGGGGAATTTCCGATGTTTGGCCTGCCCGGGGCGCAGGTGAGATGCTGGGGCAGGG
>NW_009192290.1:17887-22743 GCF_000690835.1 Fulmarus glacialis | reverse complement strand
CCCCCCGTTAAACAAGGGATTTGGGAAGCTGAGGTTCAGCTCCCAGCCCTGTCATAGACTTCCTGGGTGATTTTGAGCAGGTAATCTTATTTCAGTCTGCCTCAGTTTACTGTCTGTAAAATACAGAATGTATAGCAAATGTGCTTCCCTCTGCCCAAGGGCGTTTGCGAGGACGAAAGCCGTAGGGTGCCATGGCGTGATGGGAGTGCAGCTCGAGGAGGGAGGAAGAAGGGGCTGCCTTTGGCAGGGGGCTCTGGTGCTGCCGTGGCTGCGACTGTGCGGCAGTGCATAGCCAGACATGGGGGCCGTCTGATCTGTCTTCATTGAAGCTACAGCTCATTGTGGTGAAGCTTTCTCCTCTTCCTACCATAAAAAAGATGTAAATTGGAACGGTACAGCACTTCTCATAAAAACTCTGTGCATTTATATTTAAACACTGAAGTCACACCACTCCCTATTGAAAAGCCCTCGGCTCTATTGTTGCACATGACTAGTGCGGAAAGAGACCATTATACTCAGCAAAAATGTATTTTCCTTGCTCATTTTCCTGGAAACAAAACCTTCCGAGCCCTGGTGGCACAAACCTCACCAAATGGTATTGATAAAGAGGGAGAAATTGCACATGGCACCAAATCACTGGCTCCGTCCGAGAGGGAAGGAATAAAGCTCCAAAATATGGCAACAGATGCCTGTGTGAAATGGCGAGATTGCCTTTGTGGCAACGCAGAACAGTTTACCAATAAAGCACTCTCTGGCTGTTATAGTTGTGTTCAATAGCAATGACAGCTGTCAAGGAGCTCAGGGACTCGCTGTGATGCCTTCAACATTTTAATCACTCCAGCAAAGGCACAGAAAAACTGTTTGTGTTTGGAGCACTGTTATTGCCATATGATATTTAAAAGGAATCAGTAATTGTTATTTACCTAAAAATTAGAAGGAGCTTTTGACTGTTGCGATACAGCTCTCATTTCTGTAAACAGAAAGGACAGGTCCTCTCGCATTTTAATTCTGAGCAGTTAATTGGTGATTTACATAGCCCCTTTTACCATCACGCTCTCAATCCTTAGACGATGAACTATTTTCCCCCAAGAAGCTCAACTGACAGATTTTAATATTCCATTAACCTTACAGTTTTACTATAACGCTGCATCTTGAGACACTGGGGCACTTTGATTCAAACTACAGGAAATTAATTTTCTCTCTTTTATTATACCACCAGTAACTACCTTAAAAAAAGAAACTTTAAAACTACTGATGACATGAGTATAATATGTAAAAATGACAGGAAGAATTATGAATTTTATTTCCATAAGAGAAGGAAAGGCGGGGTAATTATAGTGCTGAACCATTGTATTCAATCTGAAATTAAGATACTTTTCTAAGACATGAAATTCACACAGTGAAGAAATGATCGTGATGTAAATTTTTGCAGTTGAAAGGCATTAACAGTTGTTAACCCCTTTCGTTGCAGCCAAAATGTTTTGACTGAATATTTCTGCAAAGGAGAAAAAGTCACAAAATTTGGTATTGAGAAGACTGAACTTTTAAATCTTGTCTAAAATGACCACAACTCTTCCTAGAGAGAAAAAAAGTATAGTTCTTCACTGAAATTTTCTCTCTCATTTGAATGAGTTCAGTTTCTTGGTAATATTCTCTTACAGCAATGGTCTAAAATTATGTTGAAATACTTGCAAGTTATGACAGTCTATTCATCGATATTTTATAGGTGAATATAGCATATACAGCTGAATATAGAATATAGATTCATCTATATTATACAGACATATATTTTAATATATGAGTAATCTATATATTCCCTGAGCACAGACAAACAATGGTTAAAAGTTAAAATATGTTCGGCTGGAAGGGAATGTTGTTCTTCACACACATGAAAAAGTAAAAAATAAAATAAAATTGTGTCTTATGTAATTTCCCCAAGCGGCAGAAATGCTATGAAGTCAAGAGGGTTTCTGGCAGTTTTCCACACTCCCAGCCACTCTTCTCTCTGCTGCCACGCTCCGACCCCCGTACCCTCCTGAAGCTGCCCACCGTTCCCTGCCCCTGGCGCCGGGAATTCCCATCGGCATCGCTTCTCCCGCGGTGCGACCCAGGCACGGACACAGTGGTGCATTATTTCCACTACTAGACACAAACCACCTCATTTTTCACGTCGAGTGCTACTGACTTCAGGAAATGTTATAGCTGGGAGTTTTATGGCCTGATTGTATTGCCTAAGCCCCCTCTCTAACTGTAATTATTGAAGCTGCCAAAGGCAGATTAAAAATGGGTTTAGGCTCAGCACCCCAGGCTCAAGAGGGTCCCCGGCGCTGGCAGCCCCCTGCCCCACTCAGCCTGCGGGGAGCTGGGGGGACCGTGCACAGCTTTGCCCCGGGACAGGGCACCCTGCGTGGGGGAGGCAGCTGCTCGGGTTATCTCTGGTTACCGTCAAGCCCTGATAAATGAGCGGGGTCTGCAGAAAAGCGAGGAAGGATTGTATGGAGCTGGGAGGTGGTTTGCCCCGGGACAGAAGCCAGGTGGAGAATACGAACCCACACGCGATGGGCAGGTGTCAGTGCTGAGGGGAGGGGAAATGGCGGTGGTACTAAAACACCGGGGTGTGCGCTTCACTGGGGTGATGCAGATCTTCTCGAGAAAGCATAGCAAACGTCTTGTCCAGAATGGTATCCTGCTTTGGGACAGGGGACTCAATGTAGACCTCCCAAGATCCTCTTTGTCTTATTTATTTTTAATTATTCAGTGACTCAAATGAGACAAGAGGGATGGATTTGGGGAAACCTGTCTGACGAAGCAATGACTGAGAATATGGAATGGTTTCTGAAAGTTGGTAGTGCAACCCATATTAGTGGGATCATGGAAGAACACGTATGGGAGGATTTAAAGCATCTTTGTTCTATTTGTTTTTTAATTTCATATCAAACAAGGATTTACATGGCTCCCATGCCATAGAATTATTTTTTAAATGGGATTACACATATGGAGGTTTCTTTCCACTTATCTTAAATTTAAACAGAAAGGATTTTCCCACAGAGTATTGCGTTGGGTTGCAAAAGACCTGGCATGTCTGCACGTCACCAAAGACAGTGAATGATATAATTGCTGCACTATTTGCAGCTCAGGTTGAGAAGGCACATCAACTGCAGGGATGGAAGGAAGGGATCCTGCCAGCAGAAGGATGTTGGTTGCAAAGTATTCACTGGTTCTGCTTTAAAAAAAGATGAGAATAGCCTGGAAAATGCTCATCCACAATAAGAAAGTGAGATTTCTGATATGCTTTTGGAAGTTAGGAGGAAATATGAGCACTGCTTCTGAGGAGGTCAGGATGAATTCCAGCGCAAAGAAACAAACACTTGCTCTGTGTTGCTGGGATTAAGGCAATCGAATAGAGACTGAAATTACTCGAAGCCTCTGTCTCCTCTTTTTCAAAATAGTAATATTCTAATTACATTGTATCTTCTTAGCTCTAGCCTTATGAAATTTTTGTCCACCATCTTAATCTTTTAATGAATTCCTGTTTATGCATAATTAAAAAAAATGAAGAATAGATTTTACTCATACTTTTTGTGACACCTGTATTGGATTAGGGTTGACCTGGGAGTTACAGTTTCTGCCTGCTGTTTTCATAGGGCTTTTAGCAACTAAAACCTGCAGCTTTATATCCATGGGTGAAGGATTAGTCACATGGAGAGGAACCTGTGCAAAGTAAGCAATGTGACACTATATTCCCTGCTGAGATAATAACTCCACTTTCATGACAGGATGAGTAGAGAGGTAATTGAGATCTCAGAGAAATTAATTACGTGTACGTTGCAAGCAGAGACTATGGCACTAGTAGCTTTATGTTACCATAACATAATAGCTTTACCGTAACTTCCATGTGCTTCAGAGGAAGCCAAACAGGGATTTGTGAGCTTTTCAGTGCTAGAACATAGTATGAACATATGTGGCTGCTTGAGAATTGCACTGAGATTTGGTAAATACACTTTGGCATTTAGAAACAACTTTCCCAATGAACCTTTCTGCCCTCATCCACGTGTTTCCCATAGCTTGAGAAATTCTAGCGCAAAAGTGTTGATTAATCTATATAAATTCTCAGATGGAAACTGTCATTCATCCTTAACCAGCCCTCTAGCCTCCTGTGACGATTCTGTATTTATTATTGATGTAAGATTTTGTCTGCAAGGCGATAAAGGAGAGCAGAGGATACTTGTCATGGTTCTGTCACGTAGATCTGCTCTGTCAGTCCTCTGCAGTTTTAGCCAAGCCAGCACATTGGGGGGAATGATAAATGCCAATTGTTTCACAGTGAAGAAGGGTTTGTGAGTTTTGACTGAACGTGGGGTTTGAGGCAGGGTTTTTTTTATGTAACTCTTACCTACCAATGCTTTTTCTCTCATAATTGGAGATCCCTCTAGTCTGTCAGCTTAATCCCCGTGAAACACTAGTAAATTTAGGTCATCTTACTATAGTGATTCTGAGCCCTGGAAATTTTACTCCTCTGTTCTGCTTTGATACCTCATGAAGAACCAGCTTTAGCAAAAGAGTATTGCATTTTTACTCTCAACCATAAATCCAGATCCCATTGACTTCGAGTGTTAGAGCTGGCACATGCTTATGGGCCCACTGAGGAGCTCCCTGCTAAGCACCAGAGCCAGCACGGCGCAGGATGCCGGTGGCCAGCGGCGGACAGCTGCGATGCTTTTGATATTTTAGTATTAACAGTACAAACACCTGAGAAGTCACAAATATTTATTGCTTCCTTTGATTTATTTGTAAATGCCTGTTGTGGGGCAAATCTATTGTGAAGGTGCTTTGGCAGCTGAAGCTTTCCACTGCAG
>NW_009192290.1:16732-17872 GCF_000690835.1 Fulmarus glacialis | reverse complement strand
GGCGGCGGGGAGGGTGGCGGGACGGCGTGCCCCGGCTCGGCGCAGGGCTCCTGCCGCGCTCTCCCCCTGCCACTTGCCTGTTGCCATGGAGAGCAGATTTTGTCATGCACACTAGTGGGTCCCGCGCGTCTCCTCTCTGCCAGGGTAATCTGCTGTCACTGCGGTCATCACAATAAACGGGCTTTTTTTTTTTTTTTTTAATATACTCTTCTCAGTACCACATATTACTTTGAGCTGCCTAGGTGCATTCTTGACATCAGCAGCATGATGTGCTACTGCTCGTTTAAACTGGGAGACAAAACCCAGATGTGCTCTGCTCAAAAAATTGCTCAATACTACTGTTTATTCTGCAAGGTTACTTGGGATACATGCACCAGTGTTTCACCTTTTGTCTTTAAAGTGATGTAGGATGAATGTCTTTCAAATGAAAAGACAGGCGACTGGAAAAAAAGGGGGGAAAACAAGTAACAAGATCAAAGACATAAATAGAACAAAATATGCACAAGAGATCTCATCTGAGATCAAAGATGTGAGCGTAATTACCATGAATAAGACGTGCAGAGCTCACCAGAACAGAATGGTTTGTGCGCCTGGAGAATTCTGCAGAAATAAACCATTCTGTGGGAAATCGAGCGCTCCACAGAGTGAGGAAAGGACATTTATTCTGCATTGGAGGGGGAATAGCGGAAAGCCCACCATTACGGCAGGGCTGCTTATTGCTGGCTGACCCTGTGCAGGGCTGCAGCCATCAAAGTAGCTCAAAGAAA
This sequence comes from Fulmarus glacialis, assembly GCF_000690835.1. Taxonomy (NCBI): domain Eukaryota; kingdom Metazoa; phylum Chordata; class Aves; order Procellariiformes; family Procellariidae; genus Fulmarus; species Fulmarus glacialis. The sequence goes on along the minus strand of NW_009192290.1, from coordinate 17,105 downwards.
ACCTCCGAACCTTTTATGTTAAAAAGATTCTGATCTGGGTGAAAAAAACCCCAAACCCAGCTCTTTAACCCTGGGAGACGTGTAGTTTTCAGGCAGATATTTTCAAGGGTAAATGTAGTGATGGTGTTACAGGTGCAGTTGGAAGAAAAACAATTGCTTCTGTTAAAGTAGCTTAACACATAGAGGAACTGTACAGAACATGAAGAATTTCTTTTCACTAACTTTGTTCAGTCAGGGATTGCGAATGTACCTGTGATTTTTATGGCTGTTATGTACACGCGTCCACAGGCCCTAACAGAACATCCTTATAAATGGAATAAATAAATAAGTTGTCTAGAAGAGTACGTAAGGAAAGTTACAGTGACTGAGCTGA
>NW_009192290.1:0-16714 GCF_000690835.1 Fulmarus glacialis | reverse complement strand
GAAAGATTTTATGAGCTATATGCTGGTCATACATACCAGAATATTGTTTGATTTTTAGTGGAATTACTCCAGATTTATTCTTCTTTTCCTGAGAACACACCCTGGACATGGATCAATCCTTGCTTTGCTTCCAGATAAGATGTGCCTTCTCCATGAATATCTCAAACGTGGTGGGAGCATGGAAACCCAGGAAGTTTTAAGAGTGATTTTTATTTTAATCTCTCTCTCTTTCTGTTGGCGTGAACCAGAAATTCAGACACGATCCGCACATCAGGCTTATTTCCACTTGGAAGAGGGGGCAAAAAGGAAAGCATGTATGCTGAACCTACTGTCAAGGCTTATTTTCACAGAAACTTTACTTCAACTGTGTTTAGCATGTAGATGATTTTTTTTTTTTAACAGTAGCTTACTCTATCTTTGTCTAGAAACACCAGCTGTAGGGAACCTGGAAAGCATGTGCAGTCTAGAAATGAATATTTCCACTCCCTTCATTCTTCTGACTGCTTCATTTTTCAGAAGAGCCCACCCCTGCCCATGGGTTCTGTTGACCGTGACTTTGAGTCAACCACTGAAAGTACAAGCGCTGTCTGTGTCAGATCTCATATTGATCTGCGAACTGTACAACCTGTGGTGGCAATCCTGCTTTCCATGACAATAGACTGTCTCCATTGCAAAATCCTTATCAACAGTCATGGTGCAGTACTATGCCGGATGATACCTTCAAAGGGTAGTTTCTGCATAAAGCACATTTTTTCACTCCATGATAAAGGTATAGACTGATTCTGCCGCATACAAGCATTTTGCAGGTAGTGTAGAATTTTTATGATATAATAATAAATTTAAAAATGTGTAATTTTGAGCAGGCAAAAAATTAGTTTACTTAGAAAAAAATGCTGCACAGTTTCTTCTATTCTCTTCAGAAGAGTAGACCCAATTCTGTCTTCCATCATGTGCCCACCATCTTTCTGAAATAGAGGTATACAGATTAAGTTGAGAGAAGATTTTGTCCTTTTGCAGGAGATATTACTTCACAAAAAGAGCACTGCCAAGTCGTTAGGCCAAGATGATTTATGATTTATCATCTTAAGATCATTAGATGCTATCAGATTAGAGACTGGGGAGAGTTTATTCTGTGAAGTCCACTACTGTTTCTGTTCTGCGAGCCTTTGCTTGGACTTCAGGGCTACCATCATTCTGTAAACTCACTCATAAAATAAATACTATCTTTTTTTTAGCTTAAAGATGTTGCTAGTATTCACAGATGCTTTCAAAATAACAAGTATGCCCATGGTCCTGGGCAGCCTGCTGTAGGTGTCTCTGCTTGACTAGGGGGATTGGATAACATGACCTCCAGAGGTCCCTCCCAACCTCAGCCAGTCCATGACTCCTCAGTCTCTTCATTTTGATTCAGGTGATATAATAGAAACCTCTGTCCCATTTTATTCTATAAATGGGATCCATTTTACAAAATGGGCTCCACAGGAATGGTGATCACAAATTTTGTATGTGTCTAACATATTTAGTTCTTTTCATTAGATAATGCTATGGGCTTTGGTTCAACTAAGCGCTTAAATGCCAAAGGCAGGCACACGAATAATCCTGAGGAAGTCAAGAGAGGTGCTTTTATAGTGAATACTTGAGCTTAAGTGCTTGGCTGAATAAGAGCCATACTTGTGATTTTCATTAAAACAATACTGAGAAGAGCATGTAGTTTGTGCAGCAGAGAGAAGAAGGGCACTCATTGCATGCGAGTCTCTACCTTTTATATAGTTTTTGAAATTTTGATGCTTAGCATTGGTGAAAGATACAGAGTTGTCTCTGAAAACACAATTCATCATTGCTTAGCAATGAAGGAAACTGGATTTTGGGCAAACATCGTCTTGCCCAATAACCAAATAGTTATTTGGTCTTTTTGCTGGTAAGAGTGAGCCGTCAAATCTATTTTCTGGGCCAACAGCAACTGAAGAAAGGCTCTCCTCCCCATTGCCTCGTCCAGCTATGCAAGTATTCAGTCAGTTCAAATAATTTATTATTACCTGAGAGTTGCTGTAGCTCATGATAACAGTCAGAAGGCAGCTAAAAGGCAATAAGGCAAAAGAAAGCCATAAATATATTCTCTAAATATATCTCCTTTTTTCTTGGCTCATTTAACCCAGGTTATATTGAATTTATCTAAATTGTAAGATTAAGATTATTGTGCCAAAGATCTGGATCACTACAGCATGTCATGGGACACTGAGGGCTTGTTCCTCCCCTGCAGAAGGGCGCTAGGACTGCGACTGCTCACCATGGCAGGGTGCGCGGGCTCATCTTTCTTTCGGAAACACTTTCTCTGTCTTTACTTGCATTTGAGAAGTTCTACACATCCACGGCATTTAAGTAACGTAATGCAGTGGGAGCTGGGTTTCAGTACAGTAGGGCCAATGCAGGGTTTCGATACAAGATGGGGTTGAGCCTTTAATTTTGGGGGTGGCAGTGCTGTCTCTGCAGCATGGTACCTCCTGTTTGAATTGGCAACGTCAAATATGTTCCTCCCTTCTCAAAATACTTTGGTCTGCCTTCTCCCTAAGACTAAAGCCTTCGTTGTGGTTATAGCAGTGAAAACAGTTTTACAGGGGGTGTAAAGATAATGCAAACCTTAGTTTAAGTGGGAATCAGGCCCAGAGCGTGTGTGTCGAGGACTATTTGGATTACATTCAGCACCGCTTACGGTTTCTGAGGAGTTGTAGAGCCTGTTAAAATGAAATACTGCTTACAGAAAGGGGCTTATGTTTTCTATTCTGCTGAAAAAAGAAATAAGGAGGAGAACATATTTGTGCCTGTTAAAAGGACAGCTTTCATTCTTTGTGACCCACTTACATTAAACTCTTTCACAGGAACTCCTCAGACACTTATTAAAAAAAAAAAAGGAAAAAAAAAGAAAAACGCAGATCAGTGCTTCTCATCTTCACTCTGAGGACACATCCATTGATAGATATCTTGCATCCCTAGTTACCCGTATGAAAATTAAACAAAGCGAGAGATGAGCAGCACTGGAAATGAGAAATTAACTCTGTCCATGTAAATATTAAATAGCGTAGTTTAAGAAAATTTTGTTTTTAAGAAATAGGACAATCAATTGTAACTTCAGCCGGCACAAGCTAACCTATTGCTCTTTTTCAGTCAATCTTTTTTTTTTTTGGGACAATTTGTGAATACTTTGGGTATTTTGTCTGCTATTTCCAGACCTCCTGGAGTCCAGCTGGAAGCAGTGCTGTCACTGGCTTTTGATGCCCACGTTGTAGACATTGCCACGGTGCACGTACGGTGGAAGGGGTGCTTGCTGCACTCTTCTCAGACAGAAACCCAATAACTTTGAAACCCCTTTGTGTGGCAGGTGAACGGCACTGATGGGCCTCAGCCTGCCCTACATCTTGAATCCTTACTTGATTTACATAGGAGCCGATCACTCTACAGATTTGACTCAGAGCAGATATTGTTGATAAATGAAACATGTTATAGACTGTTATATCCTACTTGAAAACCAAATCGGTATGTGCTTTGAGGGAAGATAAACAAAGCTTTTTCTGATACTTCTTAATATTGTATCTGAGTAATGGTTATTGACGCTGCTTGAGGAAAGTGCAACTGGAAGGATTTCTTGGGGCTTGTGTTATATCCCTTTGCACTTTTTTTTGGGAAAGAGAGAGTACACAGAGCTCCAGAGAGCACTGGGCAGCAGCACTGCACCTACGCAGGGACAGAAAAAGCCTTTTGTGGAAACTTAGAGAGTCAAAAGGATAGGTGTGGTAAAATGTGTGCACTTGGAGTTCTTTTGGGTATCTTCTTGTCAGTGAGTGAAGTAGTAGTCAATACACTCTTCTTGGTGTTGTTGCTTCTTAATGAAGAAGAAAATAGAAACTAATAAAGTCTGTTGTAGTTGCTTGTTGTGATTTGAAGAAGTTAAGATATTCACTATCCACTATACTAATTTCCCTGATACTATGTCATTTTAGATCTGCCAAAATAAAAAAGATATTTAAAAATCCGGTGTTTTCTTCATATGAGCCCTGAATTCTTGTTTTTCCCATCATATGAATATTGAGTCATTGATATTTTATGTGTCACAGAATGGTTGAGATATCAGAGAAAACTGGTGATTTGCATAAGCATCCCAGAGGCATTTTTGGCTTTCCAGCATGCAGAAGCTTTAGCCTGTTGTCTTTACACCGAGTCTGCTGTCATGCTGCATGCCAGAGATGATAATTCATTTTGAGAAACATGATCAGAAGAACCTTTATGGAGGTGCGACAGATGCAGCTGTAGCCATCACTTTTAGCACTTTCCCATAACCTGAAAAATGTATCTCCTTCTGATTTTCTTTCTTGATGACTTTTTTAGGCATTGTTGAGTTGCAACTGTTGCATGCAACGAAATTCCTAAAAGAGCAAGGGGATAAAAAGGTCAAAGTGCCCGCAGCCACAGTTTCAAGATCTAATTGGACACTAGCTACTCAACTATGAGCATTCCCCCAAAGAATGGTGGAGTTCTTGTAGGCTTCAAACAATGGAGATGCGTGGGTTGATGCCATCTGCAGCCTAGGGCTTGTGGAACAAAAAGATGTTTGAAGAAGAGGGAAATTCTCAGAGATATGGTAGAATGGGAATGATCTGAAAGTAATCAATCATTATGGTGACATAAATCACAACACACAACAGCCCACAGCCAGAAGATGTCAAATACCGCCCGCAGCGCGTCAGTCTCTCTGGCATCATCACTTTTGTGTGTTGTGCCACTGCTCTTTTGTGGGCCATCAGTTTTGTGGGGTGATGAAACTCAAGAATGCCGCTATTCCTCCTTCCTCGGTAATGCAAGCTTTATGATTGCACACCCTAACGTGCATTTAAGGCACATTCATCCTTTGACCTGAACTAACAATCGATTGTGAGCTGGGTGCCAAATCCACCAGATGTTGCTTGATCTCATAATTACGTTAGTCCTATTGCTCCAGCGCAACAGCATCAAAACAATACCAGCCAATCTGGGGCACAAAGAGAGTCTGCAACTCTCATGTGGTCATCTGGTCCACGCCTGACATTTTTGCCTAAAGCTCTCAGATGTTAAACTTAATTTCCTTTCCTTGATTATAAGCAAAATGATCTGTGCACAATATTAAAAAAACATTTATCAGCTGGAAAACAGCAAAAGGCATGGCATAAACTCATATAAATGTTAATGAAAGGCAGACAAAATTAAGCAATAGTATTGTGTTCCTCAGGCTCTTACACACTTTTACTTGAAAGAGGATCTAGTAGGGGAGGTCAGAACAGGGTTAGAGGATAAGCATAAAAAACATTGTTTCGAAATTTATTCCAATTCTTCATGTGGTTCAAAACGCTGGTCTGGAAGTCCTGTTAAATGGAGCAAGCATAATCCTCCTTTAACTTATTCCAATATTGATCATCAGCTCAATATAAATCATAAATCCCTTCATTTCAATAGAAAGGCTCCATCTTTCTGCTGTTGCCTATAAAACGAAACATGAGCTACCGGCTGCACGGCTCCTACCAAGAAACTGTACAAGTAAAGCGATGGCTACGGCGGTTGTCTAATGGGGTCTATTCCTCCGAGTTAGAGCGATGCTCTATCGATGGTCTGTAGGGCAGTCTGAGCGCAATGCTCCAAATCCCAGTACAAAAATACCTGAATGCAAATGACTCAAGCTATGTTATCCTTCATCTTGTCCAATTGAGCTGTAATTTGCTAGCCTAGAGCTGAAATATAGCAAGGACATTTTCATCCCATTTTTTTCAGCCCTCGCACCCCCCAGATTGCTGATGGGTGCAAGTGCCCCTCTCTCCTTCATCTGCCTTCCAGTTTACAGAGCTCCGAGACCTGCACTTGAGTTCTTCAGCGCTGGTGGTGTATGTGGGAGCAGAGGTTCAGGGTACACTAGGGCACTGCGTAGCCCACTGTAATTTTCTGCTTTTTTAAAAAAAAATGTAGGTGAGTTCTTATCAGCAGCAACTGCGAAATTACAGCATTTTCCTTCCCTCTCAGTTCTGAGCTACAACACATATCTCAAATTAGGCACAGGAAAAATTGTAGTACAGGCCAGTACCTATCAGCTAAAAAGAATTTCTAAACAACACAAGCTGTCTTCAGCGTGCCCTTCTAATATTCTCCATCTTACAGTATTTTCATTTCAAATAAGAATATGAAGTCGTATCACATATAAGAGAAATTTTATTTCCTGTACCACTACAGTTTTTAAGCATAATGGTCCATGTAGGCCAGTGGGCAAATATTATATCCTAAAGTTTCAAATAATTGCCATCTTTATGTTTCATATCTGATCTTTCATAAATGTTATTTTACACAGTGCAATTAGACTTCAGGATGTAAAACTCTGAGAGTAATCCTGAATCTTTTAGCAGAGCTGGGTATTTTCAGGGTGCACTGACGTCTAGATTCTGATCTAACTAATGGCACAAATCTGAAGCAATTTCCTTGAAATCAGTACAATTACATCAGCACAAACCCCATAAACCTGGGATGAGAGTTAGACCTTTATTTCTTTTCCAGTCAGCTCTAGAGATATAGTATTTTCCATTTAGTCAACTGAAAAGAACTGTAAAGGGATAGAAAGAAATGATAGAACTAAATTTTATTATTCAACATATGGGAAACTTGGTTATTATTTTACCATAAGCATACACAGGAAAAAGAGCCTGCTGAAGTAAAATGGAAAAAATTCACCTCAGGTGTTGTATCATGAAATCCAAGGAAGTGACATCAAAGATTAAACCTGGTCCATTTATTTTTAAGCTGTTTTGTTTAAGTATCAGATTTTATGTCTGGAGTTTGTCTCTACTCTGTGAATTTTAATTTTTTTTTTTTTTTTTGGTAAGCATAGAACTGAATAAGGATCCCAAAAAATTTATTTTGTTGCCTCAGTACCTATGTAAGATCCTCATATTGGGCACTCCAATTCTTTTGACAGTTTTGGGCCTTGTGCAAGGTAAAGCTGCAAACTGGGGTCAACATATACACCAAATGTGGTGCACTGGTGGCTTTTGCCAAGCAGAAGGTAGTCATTTGGCCATGGAGAAGCCATGGCTCGCCAACTGCTAGAGAAGCCTTTTTGTTCAAAGGACAATCTTCTGGACTACTCAGTCACACTGAGACAATCTTAATTTTCTGTTAGATAACACTACCTCTTGGTCATTCCTCGTTCCTGAAAGGAGAAGTGGGAGTGCCCGTGTTGCCTGGGCAGTCAGAGTTGCCGTTGTGTCTCCCCTTACCCCGTGAAGCCGCAGCCTGTAGGGCCAGCTGGGGAAGAGGCCAGGGCTGCTGCGTTCTCCAGGCTGCTGCTCATTTAATTCGATTCTTTTTCCTAGTTCGGATGACCACGTGGGAAACCACAGGAAAACTTCCAAACTCTTATGGGAAGAAGAATTAAAGGGACACAAAAGGTCTTGTTTTGGTTAACGGGAGCCAATAGGGAAAACATATCAGGGAGAGGCGAGGCGGGGACCATGGGAGAGACGGCTCCAGGCTGACCCATTCCCTGTGGGCAGCAAGGTGCCCTGGAAGTCCTCGGCACATGGAGGTCTCCTTTGGGGCTCCCAGCACGGGCCAGACTTCCCCCCAGGGCTGGTGTGCTCTGGAGTATTTACCTGGACTTTCTGGAGCCGGGGAAGTTCAGAGGAGTGTGGAAAGCTCGGTACGGATAAGACATGTATCTGTCATGCTAAATTTTGTTCCAAGTCCAAAACTGAAAACCTTTTTGTAGGAAGAAGTTAACTGAAACTGCTGAAGTTTCTTTTCATGGATTATTTAAGCAGTACAAGATGTTGTTAATTCTGAGTTTCTTCCATGTTATTCAGGAAAGTATGTCTGATTATGTAAATTAAAAGTTGCTGCTTAAAAATATTTTGCTTGAGAGATTGCAAAGGCAACACAGTAAATGAATTAAGATCAGAGAGTCTTGCTCAAGTGAGAAGACTGCATAAGTAACCACATGTGTTATTGAAAAATACATATTGTTTACAACGTATCCTTGCAAGATCCTTAAATATTTCACTTTGAGGTTTGCTTGATATAAAATACTGCATTTGTTCAAGTTGTCACACAGGCTGGGCTCTAAGCTGATTTGCAGCTACACGCAGATTAAAACCACTATGCTGTCCCACTGCAATTTTGGATTTAATTTGGTTACTTTCCATCTTTTTAAGAGAAACAAGAGAGTTTTCAAACCAAAAGGCATTGACTGCTTACCTAATTAAAAATGTATCCATCTGCTGGTTTGGTGGCTGACTTGTTATTCAAAGCATGCCGATCTAAGTAGGTTGATTTATTTATGAAGACCTTATGACACTGAGAGATAGGCACTCAAAAACATGTAAAAATAAATGTGGCTACAGATGGGTAGACACACACAGATCTTTATGGGGTTCTAAATAACAGATAGAGAGAATTTGGAAAATGCGCTTTACAGGGAAGATCCTTTTATGTTGCTTCCACGTGTTTAACATTTAGAGCTCAAATAACAAAGCAGCCAGCTAACATGTTGTGAGATAACTCTAGTCTAAATATCCTATAGTGCCTTTTAAGTTGCAATGATTGTTTCTGAAAGCTTCATGTGAGTGATAGACTCTTAAAGAGACGCTACATTTTAAGCAATGTTTTATTTAGAGAACACTTTAAAGTGAATTTTAATTAAAGGAGAAAAAATCATTATCACTCACAAACATCATGCGTTGGAATCAGAGTAAATGCTGTCTTCTTATATTTAATTTCATTGACGTATTGGTAAATCTCTCCCAAATTAAGTTTCTTAGTAACTATGCTCAGGCTTTGGAAACATCGAGTTCTAATGTATTCGTGCTCAATGCTATAAACATTGTTGCAATCCTCAGGTAAAATTTATTCATCAGTTTATGGGCTCTAGGAAATTCCCACTGTAATGAAACCATCATGGTATTTCCACGTGGGGTGTGGAGTTGCTGGTGTTAAACCTCACATCATTACTGGTGCAATTCCACTGGCGTAAGCTGGCTGCTTAAACGAATACAAATGGAATAATACCCATGACTTGTATGTAACACTCTCCGTTAGGCTGAATTTGTAGGTGGTCTGCATGGGCCGCCTGAGAGGTATGAGGAAAATGGAGAATGAGGGGGCTGGGAACAACTTTGGAGTAGCTTTATGGCCTCTGTTTCTGTTCACAGCATGGTTTCTAGTGAGTCCGTCTCGGTTTTTCCTCCATCCATGTGCCTGGCAGCATGTTTATTCAGGTTTTGTACATGTTTGCATGTGTGTTTGCGTTCATAGGTAAAACAAGTAATTTTATCCAAAACAGAGAGAAATTATTCCTTTATAGACCACCTGATCACACCAGTATCCTCTTAAATTGAAACTGTCTGGCACCAAACGGTAAAGTTGCCTTCAGCAGAAATGTATTTTTTACTGTACCATGCCTTGACAATTGAGTTCAGCTTCACAAAAATGTATTTCTCTAATCCCAAGGTCAGTTTAAACTGGTTCCCCAGTATATAAATTTTTAAATTCCCTGTGAATCTCTTTTTATTTCCAAGTCAAGACAAGCATGTGGGTTTCTTAGTGCCAACAAAACATAGAAACATGGTTTGTATGTAGATTTAGCCAAGGAGGATATTAGACTGAGCTGGCTTTTGGTAGGAAGCCATCCTGGCATTTCTTTGGAAAACTTTAGAGATGTTTGAATAATCCTTATACTAACAGATGTCACCACTGGGAATCTGTTTTACTTTTACAGCTCTTTATTTGAGTATCTTGCTGGCATTTTTTGATATTTTGGAATGGTGGGGGAAACTCAAACAAATCTACATTGTCTTCTACTTTGATCTCTCCCAAAGATATATTTTGATGAAAGTTTCAGATAGTAATCAAGGGAAGAAAAAACATGAATTTTACTATGCATGCTCCTTTTGTGGAGAAGGGAGTGGACAAAAACATGACCAGTAATCCTTTCCTTTTGTTTCCAGCACACAGCAAATGGCTGTTTTCTGTTTTCCTGGTGCTGTGCAAGCCCTTGAAGTGGGGGACAAGGGATTGCAAGGGGTCAAGGCAAATAGTCACACTCTTCCTTAGAATCGAACCCATTGTTCAAGTAGGGTAAGCAAGTTTTACACTACTAATTTTAGTCTGTGTTGGCAACTGTGGCCAGTGTGGTAATGTGAATGAGGATTAGTAATGCTGATGGGCAGGGGAGGTAGCTGAGGGGAAGGGTGGCATTTTTGTGCATGTAAAAGCTGTAGTGGTTGCACATTTTTCCCCAAACATAATATTTTTGCTGTTTACCTCAGGATACTGCAAGAGGAAATGTTTGGGGAAAAAATATTGTTGGAAATAGCAGCTGCATACATGTTAGGAAAGTCTTACAATTGACTGTCTCAGTAAAGCAATACCGATGAGTCATTTCTAATGGAAACCTTGCCTTAAGGTAGAATTCAGAGAGATGTGATCCTGCTCTTTACTGTTGTTATGGACCTGTGTACAAGAAAATACACTCAGGGTTTGGGGCTGACTTCCATTAAAGGAATGAGATGGTTACTGCTGAAGGAAAACTCAGAGGGGAATGGGACTTGACTTGCAACCAAGAGTGGTTGCAAGCAAAGAAAAATTGTTTGTTGGTGCCATCAACGTATAAAATAAGAGGAATTAATTTGTATGTCATAAATTTTAAAAATTCTTAAAATGAGGTTCCTGCCCGTGTAACACAGGATGCAGGTACAGACCTGCGCCCATCATTTTTTCTAATGCTACAGTGGTGCTCAGATCCCTGAGAGTGGATTTGAGATCTGGTTGTGCTAGAAGCTATACAAGAATGTCTCAGTATATGACAAGACCCAGCAGATTGGTATAAATAAAAAGAGAACAAGGAAATACAGTGGCAGTGTTGCCTCGCAAAACAAACTACCTTATTCTCTGAACTCTTCCAAGATCAGTGACAGTATTGAGGAAAATAATGGCTGACACTTTCCTGACATAAAAGCAAGGGGTGGTTTTTTTCCATTCTTCTTCTTGCAGGTTTTCATTTCTGTGCCTACTATTTTGCTTACATGAAGTTAATCCAGAATTTGCAATATTCTGCTATAAAATCAGCGCAAATACTGAGCTAGAGCACACGCATATGCATATACTCACTTTTCCCAGTTAGTGGTTCCCCTAAAATAGGACAAATAATTTCTTAGATAATAAACAACCATTCTTTGGTACCTATAGCTTCTCTGAAATCAGGACAGAGAAACACAGGCAATGCTTCAGATTCTGAGGTAAGCTCATCATTATTATTTTAAGGCTGGCCAACCTGTAGACCACAAGTCCCACACTGCCTTATAGATGTTACCAAATGAAACTGTACAGCTCCATACTCTTTGCAAGAATGGAGCAACAGGCACTGGATGCCTACAGATCGCCTCCAACGATACTTATTTAGCATTGCTGTTTTAAGGTGGGCATTTGAGGTAATCACCTACATCCAACTTCAAAAGTTTTGCTGCAGAGGCTGTTTAAGGTCCCTGAGGAAGTCTGTGTAGAACTCGGAGCAGAGCCCTTCTCCCAGATGTAAATTCCCAATCTTAATCTTTCTCCTGTCCTGTGAATGTATCAGTCATGCCTGTACGCACAGAAAAATGCACAAATGCTTTCCACTTTTTAGAATGAAAAGCAAGGATTTTATATTTAATTCTAAAGAAAGACAAAGAGTCTTCCTTTTCCCTACTGTTAAAAAAATAGCACACGTTAAAAAAGAAGGAGGGATTGGTTTTGTTTCTTGCTTTAAACACAAACAGTTTTCTTCTATATGGTTGCAAACATTTTGTTCATACTAATGGATGGACTCTTTCAGATAGGTTGGTTTAATCTGAGTTAATTAGGATTTACACTCTATTAGAAGTGCCAGAAATCTTCAGTGCTCTGTAGGGAACCTGTCTCTGGTGCAGTTTGATTGGTACCATCATTGCATAAATAATCTTTGAAAAGATCGCTATCTCTGAACACACAGAATAAAAATTAATTTGAGCTCTGACACTCTGTTCTTTCGGTTATTTTACCAAAAAGACAATTCAGAGACTTTGCATAAAAATTATCTTTATTTATACAGAACATTTAGTTGTGCAATAAAAGTAATCCTGTATCCTTTTTTTTTTTTTTTTTAAATAATACCTGCAGTAAATTATGGCAGAAAACAAAATATTCCAGTATGAAAACAAATCTGGGAAACATTTTTTTTTTCATTTATATTAATTTTAGATTTATTCTGTTTCACATGAAGGGCCCAATTCTGCCTACCTATTAAAAAAGCTTAGTAGTTAAGCTGCTACTAAAATTCAACTTTACCTTAGTACAGGCCAGAATCTAGTTCAGAAATCTTAAACTGTGACCCTATTCTTGAAAGAGGAAAACTAAGTCTGTCTGACTAAATATTTTTCCCACTGCAGAAAAATGGGTGTGTGCTTTTAAAGAAATCTGGATGTAGTTTGCAATTCTCTGTGCTTAGGCTTTAGCTTTACCCTTCAAATTCAACTAAGGCTCCTCTGAAATTGCTACAAACAGATTCCCTACAATTTTTGGCAGAGGCCATTTCACTTACATTTGTTTCGTTACTAATCGAGCACGCTCTCTCGCAGCAGCTCCAAGGAGCACTTAGGAGGAGCCTGCCTGTGCAGCCTCCCCTTTGGCTGGTGGCCCTGGCCGCCGCCAGCAGCAATCCTCCCACGAACGCCGCTTGCCAGCGCGCGCAAGGCCAGCGCGCGCCAGTCCTACATCTTCATCCCAGGAACTTTTATTTTCTGGAAGCTGAGGCTACTCCCAAATGATCGTGAATGAGTAAGAAGCACAGCTGCTAAGGACTGGCAGTACAAAGCCAGAGATATTTGAAAGCAGTTTGTAATAATTAAGGTGTCTGTTAACCTCCACAGCTTTAAATAACCTTTCAATGAAACGTAGGCAGGCACATTCCTCTCCGGGTTGCCAAGCATCTGTGCTAGCGCTGCAAACAACCTGCAGCCTTATACAGTTATTTGCACTGGTTTATTGGTCACACTTTCACAGGGAAGAACCTGCAGGTTGCTGCTTGCCCCCTGGTCTTAATGAGGGTGAGAGCTGCAATAAGCTAAGCTGACACCTACGTTGGCAGAGGTGGGCACTTGTATTTATTACATTTGATCTGCTTGTTGGGTGAAAAGCGGTAGGTAATACCTGTTTTGACATCCTGGTGCATTTATTTCTCTTTTCTTTGCTCCATCTGTCCTGCTTTTCAGATTTTACCTTTTGCCAGTGCCCTTTAATTTTTGTTTATTTTAGGAAGCATAAACTGCATCATAAACACTCCTGGCTTTGTAAATAGTTTTGGTGATAGGATTTCCTTTCGGGGACTTGATAATGGCATATTGTAAATTTTAGACTAACTATGAGATTTGAGTTGTATTGTCAGGAGCAATGTGATAAAAGGTACTACTTCAATTGTCATTAAAATCCTGTTACATTTCACTTACGATTATCTAGTTTTCCGTAGCACTGTTGGTTAGAAAAGGCGAAAAATCTATGCATCTGTCTGTATATTGTCAAGTTGCCACATGTGCCTAGTCCGAATAAAGACACTGTCACAAGTCCTGTAACCAGCATCAAGGCAGTAATAAATAGGAAACTCTTGTGGTGATGATCACGATTAAGAAAAGGAAGCGTAAATAATCTGCAGTGCCTAAAGCTCACTTTTTTGCAGAGTGGATTTGCAAATGAGCTATAAACCTGATCCTTTTCATATTGAGGTCAGCAGCAAAACTCCTGCTAATCCCAGCTGAAACAAAATCATTCTGCCAGCTTGATGTTTATAGAAATGCATATTACCTTCACATAGATGTTCTCCTGCTATGGCTTTTTGTATTGCAGACTGCAATTTCAGCTAATGTAAACACGACCTGAGGAATGAAATCTTACTCATATCAAATAAAAAGCTGTTATTCTTAAATAGCTAACAATAAATTTTGTTAAGTAATTTATCGGTAAATGTTTGATACTCACAGGTCCATTAAGAGTCAGTAAATCCAGGGAGGGAAAGGCTAGGCACATCTGAGCACTTGTCCTGGGAAGGAGCCGGCAGTTACTCTCTGGTGCCAAGGCTGATAAAGGTGCACCTTTGGGGCATTATTCCCTTCGACAATGAGACTCTGTGTGTGTCAAACTTCCTGGGGTTATTTTACACTCTTTTGCAAATAGCCGAGTAGTGTGGAAGTTGTGTGGGAGTGGGATAACTGGGATTGCATTTTTGTGGGAAAAGGCTTTTCAGAGGAGCCGGGTGAATTTTTTCCTGCAGGCTGTGGAATTGCATACTAAAGGAAGAGCTTGTGCTTCCCCCCCCGCCCCCCGCTTTCTTCTTTTTCCTCTTTTTTTTTCCCCCCATCTAAACGTAGTGCTGGGCCTCAGGAGGCCCATGAACACACAGAGCTTCCTACTGAGGTTGTCACTTGACTGACAGCAAAAAGCTTCTGGGGAGATGGACGAGCACGAGTAGGTGGACATAGAAAAATGGAGAATGAAAAGATAAAATAAAAATAGAACAGAATGTTCATCCAAAATCACAGCCCTTTCAGGGTCTGTAATGTATTTAACTTAAGAACGTTGTGATAGCGATTGGGCAAAATGTAAAAGAACTACATGCATGTAAGTGTCTGTGTGTGTGAGAGGCACTATCTACTCAGAATGCTCTATTAGAAATTATATTAGCTACAGAAATACATCCAAGACAAACCACATGTGCCAATGCCCAACTATTTGTATACTAATATATTCCCTTGGTGTTCTAAAAGAAAGGAAAACAAATTGTGAATGAGTAGGAAATACAACAATCTTTCAGTCCTCACATTTCAAGATGATTCACAGTTTCTCAAAAATTCTGTGTTTGTGTGTTCATGTGCCTGTTTGTCTATACCATTCGAGTCCTATACACAGATCTCTGAATAGTTCAGCTGGGGTTGACCTCTATGAAGCAGACAGGATCAAACATTTAACGCATTGTCATAATTATTACAGTGTGTGCCGCAAGTCAATATAGTTTCACTAAGGAGCTGAGACAAATATAAGGTCTGAGACAAATATAAGAGACGCTGGCTGTGCTTTTTCGAACTGCATTAAATTGACCATTTAAATGGTGTAAATTTGATTATGGTGCAAACATGATTAGTTCCCATCAAAGCCGAATCGCTCCTGATAGTGAGTTACAATAATATAAGCCGGCAGGTTGGCAGCAGTGCAGGCTGCTCAGTTAACAGGCAGTTTAGAAAAATGTAACAGATCCAACGGCTGTAACAAAATTTTAAGGAATAAATTTTGATGTCAGGTACTTTGTTGTAAGGTGGAGTTACTTGCTGAAGCTAAGAACAGAATTTAGTCCAAGTATCGATGACATCTGTTAAAACCAAGCTGGGCTTTTACGATCTGTTGAAATGACAAAAAGTAAGGAAATTGTGATTATTTTGGCAAGGCTTCTTAAAAAAAAAACTTTTCTTGGAGCCAAAATGTAGTGGATTTGGTAGAATGGCGAACATTTTAGTTTATGACATTTGCAGGCCCCTTTTTACATTGTCTGTGTTTATTTTATGTGAAAATTTTTAACAGATTAAATTTGCATTTTTATAATAGAAATATTTTTAAGGTTTCAAAGTATTCAATATTTTTTATGACAACTGACTTTTCTGGCATTGCAACAAAAATAACTTCAATTAAAAAAAGATGATGTTTTGATGCTCCACCATTCCTATAAAGTTTATCCTGACTTACAGTAGATCTGTCAGACGCATCAAAGATGTGAAAACAAGAACACTCAGATTGCTTTAACTGAGGACTGCCTATATTTTTGTGTAAATAATAAAAAAGGAACTAATCCTTTTCTTCCTCCTCATTAGGCCAAGAATTCTTGTAGATAATTAAAGTCAGGAAGTACAAGTTTTAACAGTTGCATTGACTGTGCTGCACTGTTTTCTAACTCCCATTATCCAAGCAGCTGCTTAAAAGATTTATTTTCTACGGAAAGAGAAAAATACACCAGATATCTTTGCAGAGTTATCTTTAAGGTTCTGCCAGTGGGTGCTCCAAAATAAATGTTCAAGGCAAAGGAAAACAATCTGAGCCTTAGACTATAGAAACCTCATTGTAAATACCGTAAATATTGTAAATATTCATAAACCTTTTTAAAGCTGTTTTAAAAACCAAAAAAATGCACCCTACCTAGATCTTGACTTAAAATTAAAACAGGTGAAGGACACTGCATTTTGCAGCAAAAAGTTCTAGTAAGAGTGTGTTTATAAGTATTATGTTTTACAGATCTTTGAATTTGGGAAAAAGTAGAGTGATTTAAAGAGAAAACAGTTGATTCACGACAGGCATGTTTCCTGTTGCGCAAAACTATTAGCCAAACTTTCAGATGTATTCAAAATATTTTTTTAACTAATCGAACTTCCATAGGGGTTCTGTGCTTAAAGTCAAGTCAATGGGGCAATGATTCGATTTACCCCAGACAGAAGAAAAATCTTTAGAGCCTGGGGGGATCCCCTGAAGCCGGGGTGCTGGGATGAAGCCGGGGTGCTGGGATGCGGACGGGAAGGATTTGCGTCCTGCGCGGGGCGGAGGGAGCCCGCTCCGCCGGCGGGGCAGAGCTGCGGCACCGGGGGGTTCCCGGGGAGTTCCCGGGGGT
>NW_009192289.1:0-1432 GCF_000690835.1 Fulmarus glacialis | reverse complement strand
TCCTGTTCTTCAGGAGCTATCTTTTGGAAGCTATTGGTAATTACACTTTTTATCCCTTCTTTTTCTCCTTGGAGAATGAATTTAAGGGGGAGACAGGATGGGACACTTTCTCCCAATTGTTCATCTTCCCGTCCACATCTTCAGAAACTCCTTTTTCTTCTATCCTCTTCGCGAAGACATTCACAATATTCCCTGAGAATTTTGAATATCCTTGGGATGTTCAAGCAGGCGTGTTCATATTGCTATATCTCCTGAATGCGGTTGAAGTCTTGTTTAGAGTTAAACAGCTATTCAGGAATACTGTCCAGAGATCAACCCCAGCAACAGACATGGTGACTACTCAAACTGCCATGACAGGCACTATAGCTACTTCAACCTGCACAACAGCCACTGTTGCTACTCGAATCCCTGCAACAGGCTCTGTGGCTACTTCAACCCCCCCAACCACTATGGCTACTCAAACGTGGGCAACAGTCACTGCAGTTACTCCAACCCCTGCGACAGGCACTGCAGCCACTCAAACCCCAGCAACAGTCACTGCAGTTACTCCAACCCACACAACAGGCACTGCAGCTACCCAAACCCTCATGACGGGTACTACAGCTGAACCAGAGAACCAACGGCCACTGGTATCCGTCGCCCCTGTATAGAAGAAGAAATCTTTGAAGCAGAAGTCAGATCGTTTAGAAAGGGATGATGGAAAAGCAGGGCCATCACGAGGAGGGGAGGAGGAAGAGGAAGAACTCATAAACAAGGTGGAAACCACGCGATCCCTATCCCTTAGCGAGTTGCGAGATATGCGGAAAGATTTCAGTTGTCATCCAGGAGAACATATTGTTACCTGGTTGCTCCGATGCTAGGATAATTGGGGCCAGTAGCCTGGAATTAGAGGGGAAGGAAGCCAAACAGCTGGGATCCCTTGCTAGGGAAGGGGGCATTGAGAAAGCAATTGGAAAAGGGACACAGGTCCTCAGCCTCTGGAGGCGACTGCTGTCAGGCGTGAAGGAATGGTATCCCTTCAAGGAAGATGTTATACATCACCTAGGCAGATGGACCACTATGGAAGGAGGTATCCAGTACCTGAGAGAATTAGGCATGCTGGAGGTGGTTTATAGTGACCTGGACAATGACCAAACGCCCAAAGATCCAGATGAAGTCCAGTGCACGCGACCCATGTGGCGGAAGTTGGTACGGAGCGCACCAGTGTCGCATGCCAGTTTGTTGGCAGTACTGTGCTGGAAAGAGGAAGAAGCACCAATGGTGGATGACGTGGTTAGCAGACTCCGGGACTTCGAAGAAACTGTCTCCTCCTCCCTTGTCTCGGCTGTGGAGAACTGTCCTGGAAGGTTCGGCAACTTGAAGAGGTTATGTCCTATTCTCCACGTGTACGGACCAGTATCTCTGCCATTAGGAGTCAGCGGTCTTCTGCTCA
>NW_009192288.1:2617-3178 GCF_000690835.1 Fulmarus glacialis | reverse complement strand
CTAATACAGGGTTGTGCTTATGCCTGGTGGGCACTGCTATATTCTCCTTTCTTTTAGGTCCTTGAGACTTCTCCCCCTCCAAAAGGTCCAGCCCAGCTTCATCGGCAGAAGCAACAAAATAAGAAATGCTGGTGGGACTCAGCCCCAGGCCAGCACACAGCCTGTATTTCAGCACTAAGCAAAAGGGAACCATCCCAGCTCCCCACCAGGCTGCGGTGCTGAGCTCTGCACTTCTCCTAGGAAATTATTAAAAGGGAGGGGGGAAAAAAAAAAGCAAGGAACCTAAAGGAATAAATAAATATGGTCTAAATGGGATGTGCCGTGCGGAGGCACAGCCTGCCATAAATTCCTAGAGCAGGCAAGGCTTTTACGCGGCAGCTACTTTAGAGCAATTTCCACAAATCACGGCAAGGGACAGGCCGGGGGACAGGAGGAGAGGGCCTTTACAGAGGAGGAAGAAAAATGAAGAAATGAATTAAAAGGGGGGGAAAAAAAAAAAAGGATGAGGAAGTGCCTGACCATGAATGTCCACAGGGATGCCTGGGGGCTCCAAAAGCAGCG
>NW_009192288.1:2005-2541 GCF_000690835.1 Fulmarus glacialis | reverse complement strand
CCCCATGCTGGGTTCCCCCCATGCTGGGAGCAGCCCCCCCAGCAGCAGGTGGGCACAGATGGTTTCCCCAAATAACCCCCCCGGAGAGCCAGAAGTGGGAGGACAGGCAGCAGGGGGTGGCCTGGGGAAGCAGGGACAGGGACAGCAGCTCCCGAGGGAGAAGCCCCCAGCATCACAGTGTTGGGGCTGAGGAGATGCAATGACCCCCCCCAAAGCCACATGTCCTGCTCGGATCCCCCATCCCCTCTCCATCCCCTCCCACCATGGCCAGGAGCAGGACCATCCTCCCAGCACCTTCCAAATCTGAAAACCAAATATGCCCCCGGGGCTGTGCCCCCCCTGCTGCCACCGCCAGCCCGGGCTCTGCCGAGTGACACGTTTCAGACTGATTAGATGCCAATTAATTTTCCCCCCTGCTGACGTGTGTCAGGCTGCGTTCAGAGCCGGAGCGGGATTCGATTCCAGAAGCACCCAAGGAGCACGAGGAGCCTCAGATAAACCCAGTCCATGGCCGGGGCTGGGGTCCAGCATCAGCC
>NW_009192288.1:1277-1975 GCF_000690835.1 Fulmarus glacialis | reverse complement strand
AAAGCAGGACTGGGGACAGGCACAGGGCTGGGGACTTCACCAGCTCAGCACTTTGCCACCCAGCAAAGCAGCCACAGCACCAAACACACACGGCTCGAATAGATCCCCTTCCTTTTCTTAATTTAGCTGGTACCCGGAGAGGAGCGCATCCAGCAGCCACACTCCAGCCACACCGAGCTGGCAGCGGCAGGTATTGCATTTTCTACCTTATTTATCTTCAGGAGGGAAAACATAGCTTTTCCTCAAAAGAAAAAAAAATTTTTTAAATGAATTAATTCTCAACTTTTGCCAGTCCTGGGGAAGAGCCCAGCCCAGCCCAGACCAGCCAAGTCCATTTAATCACGGCAAAACCTGCCCCGTTCACTCTTGCAGGGCCCGGGAGGCGGCAGTGCCTGCGAGCGCGGGCAAAGCCACCCCAGCAGCATCCGCTCGGGCTTTTAGCAGAGCTATTGAAAAATCAAGGACAGCAAATATTGTCCAAGCGATGGGAAAACACTTGCCGGCAGGAGACGGCAGCTTCATCAGAAGATTGCAAACTGCCTTGATTACGGTATCCTCCTGGGAGGCCAGACCAGTGAGCGAGGGGCTCAGCACCCAGCCGGCGGCAAGGGACCTGTGCCCACAGGGGAACGGCAACAGGTCAGGCAAGAGCTTAAGAAGAACGAAGGGACCGGTCCCCAGGAGAGCCACATCCCAAA
>NW_009192288.1:0-1081 GCF_000690835.1 Fulmarus glacialis | reverse complement strand
GCAGCCTCTGCATCCCAAACCTGGGCGTTCGGGGGAGAGGTGACAGCCCATAAATCCCCCAGCCCAGCCGGTGCCTCCCCCGGGGTGGGGATCACTGGGCCACCAGCAAATGTGGCTGGAGGACCCCGTTTCTCCCAATTTTCAGGGAAACGGTGAGCTCCAACCTCCTCTCCCCTTGGCGAGGAGCACCAGGACCTGCCTCACTTTCCACCATTGAACCGTTTCTCTTCCTGGCATCACACGTGGACAAACTCCCCGGGAGGGACCCTGTCCCCAAGGGCACCGCTGGGGTCCCCGGCCCCATCACAGCACGTCTCACCCCAGGAGCAGCCCCAGGGGGGGCTGCTCGTTAGCAGAGCCGTGTATTTAATAATAAAACACTCTGATTAAATTAGCGAGAGTGACCTTTTCCAGATGGATGGGATGCTCGTACGGCAGCAGCGACGGGCGCCGCGCAGGAGAAGAACACATGGGCAGCTCGCCGATTCCTCCGCACGCCCTATTGCAGGCTATTTTGGCCGAAAAAAAATCAGGTTATGCCGTGTAAGCACCCCTTCCCTCACCCGTCATCTCCCCGCATCTTCCAGGATGAGGCCACGTCCTGCTGCCCACCTCCCTGTTAGAGGTCGGGGGGCTACGGGAGAGGATGGAGCTGGGACGTGCTGGTGCAACAGGGATGCTCTGCAGCAACCCGGCTGGGTTGGTTTTTCCTTTCCTCCTCTTTTTAAGATGCAGAGAGGCTGGGCGAGGAGCAGCCAGTCATCGAAGTGACCATTAAAAAAAAAAAAAAAAAACAAAAACAAAAACCCAAAACCAAAAAAGCCAGGTATCTAAAAAAAAAAAAATTGCTGAGCAATCCCCAGCTGGGGGGTTGCTGCCACCTGACGTCCTGCCTCAGTTTCCCCCAGTGATGCAGCAGGGCTGAGCCCAGGGTGCGGCACGGTGCACACACAGACACACGCACACACAAAAGGACGGTTCTGGCTAAGGGTATCGAGGCACTTAATGCATCCTGCTGGGATTTAAGGTGTCGGGGTTGGGGGGAGATGGAGCGGGCCCTGGGGTCACGCAAGGGCACCCC
>NW_009192287.1:7140-10731 GCF_000690835.1 Fulmarus glacialis | reverse complement strand
GCCCGGCATCGCCAGTGCGGTCCCCAGATAGGCCGCTGGCCCCGTCCCCGTCCCGGGTGTGCACAGGTGCTTCACTGCAGCACTGTGGGCTGCCCGCCTGAAATACGCGAAGGTATTTCTGGTGCTGAACTGTAAACGTTCAGAAATCACGCACCAGGTCATCTGAAAACTGATGGAAAAATTCGGTGGCACTTCTTTAAAAAAGAAAGAAATTACTTACTTTACTTGCCTTCTGGTTTCCTGATCCTGCAGTGCTTTTTCATTTTCAGCAACCATATATACTTCAAAGCTTAGTTATTTATATAAATGCATACCTTCAGCTGCAGGTGTATTTCTCTGTCGTGACCACCTCACCAGCTCGGGTAACCCTATGCTGTTTATTTCATCCAAAACTGAATAGCTGCTAACAGTTACCTTGTGCAGGTTTTAATTTGTGTGTATAACTTTTTGTCCCTTGTAGAGTATCACCTACCTGGCACAAGCAACCCTTTTAAGGCACTCACTAAAATGTTCAGGTTTATTTTGTCTCTTCCCTCTCCTCTGGCACTGCCTACGCCGGTAATTCCAATAAAAGAAACTCTTTGACTTCCAGTATGATACTACTTAGGCCCCACATTTCAAACACTCAGACACGTGCTTGGCTTTGCTCCACGATCCCAGTGGCATCTTTCCTTCACTTTCTCCCTGTCAATAAACAAGCCCTTCTCCCTTACTGTAACGTTTGCAGAACCTGGGTCTCAGAGTTGCACCAGACCATGGCAATGCAGATGGGTGTTGCACAATCTGCTGCTGCTAAGCTTGTCACCAGCAGACGCTGACTCTTGCTCAGGCTCTCATCCTTCTAGCTGAGATTTGTAGGCAGTGAATCAGAGGTTAAAAAAAAAGTCTTCATCTCCCTAAACGCCACAAAGTTCCTACTTGAAAAGCTAATGCACTGCTCTTGATTAGCATCAATCTTATCTTCTACAAAGATGACTTTGGTTCACAGATAAAAGCAAAAGCCACTACTCAGCATCAAGAGGTCTCACATTAGCGCAGCTTTTACAGAACTGTCATGCAGTGTAAGACAAACCACAGTTTCATCCAGTGTCTTGGGGAAAGGACAGCGCGTAGTTGCTTTTTGACAACACAGTCCCGTGTCCCTTGTGAATCCAAAAGAAAAATCATCTGCCCCAAACCCGCACCAGCTCAGCTGAAATGGCTGATGCTCTGGGCAGTAGGGCTAAGTTTAGCCACTCGGCACTTGGAGGTCGAGCACAAACAGGCATGTCCCAGGGCCGCTTTAGCTCTGTCCCCCATATGATGGTGCATGAAACAGACAAAGAAATACTTCAAGCCTCGTTACTCTTTTGAGCACACGTATCATGGAAATGACATTGTCTTATGGAGAGGGCATTTGTTCCCTGGGGTGGAAAAGCACACGCTAATCAGGTACAGATGGGGAAATTACAGCCAGAGCAGAGCATCTATTTATGTTGGTGTTTGTAATTTCTGCTGTAACAACCATTTAGCAGAGACAAAACTAGACAGGGAATGCTTCTCTAGGAAAAGGGATCTGCATGAACCACGTGGCTGCACTCTTGCACCTGCACGGGAAGGCACCCAGGCACCATCTATTCTGACTGGCACACACACACACGAAAATGAAGATTTGTTTCTTTACAGCAGAAAAGGTCAGACCCATCACAGTGCATTTGTTTGTATACATGATTAGCCATCCCAAATTATCACAACAATTATCAACATCATGCAGGATCCTCATATTTTTTAAATTGGTGTTGGCTTGGCCCTTTTTAAGTTCCTTAAAGAATTTAACCTGCTTGAGTACATTTCTATCTTCAGTTACAAGCAACTTGCAAAAAAGCACAAGCCAAACAACCACAAAATCCCCTGATATTTTTCCTACTTAAAGTAGAAGCTGCATCTCCCATTAAAATAAAGGTCCCTCCTAATCCATTCCTCTAACATCACTGGAACCCGCCGGCTGCCACACTTGGCACCACTGCTCTCTCTGCTATCCCAGCGCTGGCCACCAGCAGCTACAGCTGCCAGAAGCCATCAAATAAGTAAGAACGCAGAGAGAAGGAGCAGCATGAGCTTGTGCTGCTGGTTGCGCAACAGCCCGCTGGTGTAGAGTATCAAAGGAGGGCCAGAGGTCCGTCCAAGGTAAAAGGAGGTCTACAGCCAGAAGTAAATGCTTAAAAAACAGAACACAAGACACCATTTTTTAAAATAACATATGTAATCTAGAGCCTCACAGAGAAGAAGAGAAAGGACATTTTGCCAGTTCCTTTCTAGGAGGAAATACAAATGAAGAATACGTATTAGGTAGCAAGCGTGGCAGCAGCTTGGCTTTCT
Source organism: Fulmarus glacialis (assembly GCF_000690835.1). NCBI lineage: Eukaryota > Metazoa > Chordata > Aves > Procellariiformes > Procellariidae > Fulmarus > Fulmarus glacialis. Next base: position 8,373 of record NW_009192287.1, on the reverse strand, counting down.
AAGCCTCTGGCAATGTTCATACTAGAGGAAATAGAAAAGGCTGTGTTCTTGTCTGCAAAACCAAACAGAAGTAAAGATGTATGAGTTGACAGATGCTTACGTATGCTTCTGCTGGCGCTTCTCTCGGAAAAGATAAATTAGTTTCCTGATTGACAGTTAAATTTTACTTCCACTGAACAAGAGTGGTGCTCTTAACTCCTCAAGTAAGTCCTGATGTAGCAAAACACTTGGAGGACAGTGGATGTCAGCATAGTCTTTCCTTTGCTGAATAGGTGATGCTGGCTGAACAGAGAGGTCTGAATGCAGACTGTTGCATCCTTTATTTATTTTCTTTCCAGTAAATTGCACAAGTGTATTTTGTGATTCATAATTGCACAGATGGAAAAGGCTAATTTGTTTAGCCACTGAGTGATCTCTTTGTCTTCGGGGATCAGAAAAGTTCATGACTTCTTTACATAATAATGGGTTGTTAAGTAGTATTTTACTATATAAAAATCAATATTTACTTAGACTTTATTCCACACAAGTAGCAGGATTCTCAGGACTGATATAATCATGGCTTTTATAATGATATAATCATAGTTGCCTTTATTAGTTTTACATGCTTTGTTTTCCCAACAGAGCAGTTGGGATATTGTATAAGCAATTCATGTCAACATTGGGTGCAATCCAAATATAACCTGCCATCGAGCTTTGGCAGACGAAAAAAAATTATGTCCAAAAGAGCCAAAAAAGAAAGAGGCTGTGAAGGATATGCCCATATGGCTGGGAGTAGACAGGTATAGCCCTGCTGTGGCCATACTCAGAAAGGGAGGAGGTAAGCCAGCTGTGGTCTGGAAGCTACCTGGCTGAGTTAGCACAGTATGTCCTGCCAGTTGATAAGAAATTTTAGCGCCGGCACAGCGCCACACTAATATGAGTACATAGTTTCCAGGCTGGTACTTTCATCGCATCTAGCTTGCCAGAAAGCTAGTGAGAATCACCAGTCAGTATCTTTAGGAAAAGAGACCAGCGGACAAGACCACTGTGCCAGCACAGCCTCTTCCAGCAAGAGCAGGATGGTCCCTGAGTACTACAGGCTACTTATGAAGAAAAAAACTTATAGCAAGTGGAACATGGAGGTGGGGGGGCAGTAAAATTGCCGCCAGGCCTCCTACATAAAGATAGATATTGCTATGATTGCAGGAGACATTTAGGAATAATGGCATTTATTTGAACCCTGTCAGTCTCCTG
>NW_009192287.1:3987-7109 GCF_000690835.1 Fulmarus glacialis | reverse complement strand
AATGAGGACTGAGATTAGGGGTGCTGACAGCACGCTACTCTGACTTTGCCCAAGGCTTCCCAGAAAGGTGGAGAGTGGGACTGTTAAATCACCTCATGCCGTCTAAGGAAAGATCTGTAAAAAAAGCGGTTATAGGATCAGCGGTGTCTGTTGGGGTAGGATCTGCTGGAGGGAGTCCTGGGCAGAGCTGCTGCACATGACCTGTTGCTACAGGGATTGGTGGCTGCTGCAGCAAGGATGGAGGTTCCCTGGTTAGACCCAGACCATCTCTCATACCTTCAGCCACCTGCTCACAAAAAAATGAACAAGAAAGTACTGAGAACACAGAATTTAAAAAAAAGAAAACATAACCAATCTATATTATTATAAAAGGAATCTGTAAAACAATATATAGACCATCTTTCATTGCGGAAGAACATCTATTTTGAGGAACTTATCTTGAAGAATTTAATTCTGCTTCCAGCAGGAAATGGGAGTTTCTTTTGTTACTTCGCCCTTATCGCTACTCTTCTTAAATTGCCTGGAGAGCTGAGTGGAAGTGCAAGAAATGGCTACTGAAACAATAGCTGAGGAGTAAACAGACTGAAATAGGCAGGTAGACTACTGATAGATTTCATTTCTCCATGCTTGCAGACTTGATCACTGGAAGGTAGTTATATGAGAAGGGAGGACTGGCATATTTTCATAGAAATCAAATACCAGAACAGTTAGAAATACCATGGTAAAACAGAAAGCAGACCACAACAGAGGGCTTACACTAGAGCACTTGCACTGCAAGTCATGTACAAGAAGACAAAGTACAAAGGTATGCAAGCGGACAGGAATGAGGGGGCAGCCCCTCTACTCTGCTCTGGTGAGACCCCACCTGGAGTACTGCGTCCAGCTCTGGAGCCCTCAGCACAAGAAAGACATGGACCTCTTGGGGCGGGTCCAGAGGAGGACCATGAAAATGATCAGGGGGATGGAACACCTCTCCTTTGAAAAAAGGCTGAGAGAATTCGGGTTGTTCAGCCTACAGAAGAGAAGGCTTCGGGGAGACCTCATTGCAGCCTTTCAGTACTTAAAGGGGGCTTATAAAAAAGATGGGGACAAACTTTTTAGCAGGGCCTGTTGCGACAGGACAAGGGGGAATGGTTTTAAACAAAAAGAGGGTAGATTTAGACTAGATGTAAGGAAGAAATTTTTTGCGATGAGGGTGGTGAAACACTGGCACAGGTTTGCCCAGAGAGGTGGTAGGTGCCCCATCCCTGGGAACATTCAAGGTCAGGTTGGACGGGGCTCTGAGCAACCTGATCTAGTTGAAGTTGTCCCAGCTCACTGCAGGGGGGTTGGACTAGGTGATCTTCAAAGGTCCCTTCCAACCCAAACCATTCTATGATTCTGTGATTCTATGAAATTAGTCCCATCTACCTCAATCGTTTCATTCTTCTCTATCGAATTAATTCTGAGTTACCAAGATAGGACTTCAGATGGTATGGACAAAAGGATTGGGCTGTGTCAGCTTTATGTCATTACAAGCTATGCCTAAATAAAGAAGCTTAGGTTCGGGGTTTTGTTTGTTTAATGAAACAAAACCCACTTCCAGAGAAAAGTAGAGAAAAATGTAATAATAACTCTGCTTTGTTCTTATACTGACCATAAGATACTTTTTCATCCCATGGATGCCAACTGCTTTCTTGGTAGCAGTAGTAATGCTGACTGTCATAAAAGTCTTGAGAAAAGACATTAGCAACAATTTCCTAAATGGAATAGAAGTGACCTATGTATGTCCCTAAGGCACTTTAGTGGAAAGGGAGACCCCATATATAAAAGAAAAACTTGACAATTTTCCCATATGTCTGAAGAATGGAATGCACTCTGTACTTCAAAATGAGCAGTAAGGACAGAGAAACGGGAGGTAGAGTATAAATACAGCAGAACACTTTCTGTTGGATAATTTGCAGGAGGGAACTGAAAGGTTGTATTTAGACAAGATGCAAAAAAATATTACCGGTATTTCAAGAATGGCTTTCATACAAACTTTTCTTTCCTAATCATCCCGCTTTCAGGATATCCCAATGTTAATTGTACTTGGAGGAGGCAGTTGTAAACTGAGTGGCTAGAAAGGTCATTTACTTGTTTTTGTGGCTTGGTTATGAGCACAAAAAAGAGGTTATCTTTACTTGGCACACAAACATACTAAGCAGCTTTCATTTTGCCTGTAAAAGGCTTAAAAAGAGCTGTGGGGAGAGAAGTTCCCATTTTGCAAAGAATTTTGACATTTCAGAATCTGGCTTCAGTCTGAATTGGAGGGAAAAAAACCAATATATTGAAGTTAATGACAGTAAATTCCACTTCGTCCACGGTTTGCTCCCATAATCTAAGAAAATATTTTGAATTCTTTACGTGTCTGATAGTATGTATTGCAGAATAACAAAAAAGTCCTGAAACGTATATTCCCAAACAAGAACTCCCTTTCAGATATTATTTTAATTCCCTAATCCCACAGTTTTCCTCCAAAAGGCTGATGATATCAACCTGGTTTATATGAAGTTTCAGGAGGAAGAGAGCCGATTTCATTAAGTTTTTCCTGACAACTCCAGTTCACACTTTGCTAGTATCTGATACTGACTATGCAGTACACTAGACTGTGGTTTTAGCTTTTATAAGGAGAAAGATGTAAATGACTGTCTTCTAAGAGATAACAAAATATTTCCCTATTTTTTTTTCTGTTCTTTAAAATCCTGTCAAAAGACATAATCTTGCCCCGGTCTCCTCTACCAAAAGCAATAAATGGTCATTTGCATCTCTAATTTAGGCCAGAGCTCTAACTGACTTGAGCGCCCAAGGACTGGACCTCAAACTGACTTGAGCGCCCAAGGACTGGCCCTCGCAAAGTGACCAGCTCTGTCGGTAATGATTGAACCATCGGTAAAGTGAGGACTAACCTGTGAATCAGGCACATTACCTCCGCTCTCCCTATCAATTTTGATGGCAGAATTTGAAAGGGCGGCTCCCTAGAGCCACATCGCTGGCCGGGTGGAGAAAAGCTGGTTCACAGAGGCATTGCCCCTGGAAGAAGGATGCGTGGTAAGACAGGGGCGTAGAGCAGAGAGATCCTAGAGGGAAGGAATGCAACAGAG
>NW_009192287.1:0-3969 GCF_000690835.1 Fulmarus glacialis | reverse complement strand
CACCTTTACCACATCAGCGGTAATGTGTGCACCCTGCTGTATTTTTTATCACCCCTTTGAAGCGAGACACTGATTGCAATGTAGGGGTGATCAAATAGTACTGTCGTTCTTAATGTTCATTGCGCAGCACGTGTTTTCAAAGCTCAGTCAGTGCTGGAAGGAGCCCCTGAGGCCAGGCCTGGCACAGCAGCATTTTCCCTGCAAAACCTCAGCACTGTCAAAAGTCTCCCCCTCCTAACACACAGGGTAAAATCCAAAGAGAGCCGGGAGCATAGCGGGCCTTAAAAGTGCCTTTTGTACATTCCTTCCCACAGAGGAGCTCTCTGGCTAAATTCAAAGTGAGGACCTGCAAAGCAGGATAAAAGGACAGCCAGGGCTGTCCTCTCCTGCAGGAGGCACCTTACAGGGTCCTGTGCCTAGCAGCCTTTTGCTTTGCTGTCTTTCCCTGTCTGTAAGCACCTCCGGCAGCAATGGCTTGGGGTTTCTCTGGAGCTCTCTCTCCCTACAAGGCTTCTGCTCAAACTGCAAACCAGGAGCTTCTCCAGGGCAGCTTGCAGCTATGGCAGGCCTCTCCTGCCAGCCGAGCCAGCAGTAAGAGCAGAGCAGGTAATCAGCACACCCGCTAACCCTCTCAGCCCTTTTGCCAAATGAAATTTATATACAAGATCGGCAGGACCTTAAGAATATTTATGGTATTATGTCGGTCCTTTGATGGAAAAGGAAAAAGAACAAGAAAATAAGGATGATAGCAGCACTTCTTTCAATAGTAATATACTTAAAGCTTAACTTTAATCCGACATTTAAACACACCGAAATGCAACTGAAAGACCAGAAAATACAAAATATATCCTCCTTGACATTAATTATATGCATCTGTATAAGCTGTAGTTGTCCTCACAAGACCGTTTCTAGGTATAGAAAGCTTTAAATGATGCCTCCCTCGTATAGGTCAAACTATGTGATCCCGACACACAGACTTTTGTGCCATCTGCCATTTCTAGGTTCAGAGCAGTTTAAATTTTATAAAGAAATAGTTCCTGTGTGTTTCCCGAGAAAATGAACCGTTCTTCCTTCAGACCCTTTCCTCCTTCAGGATTCTGAAACAGTATGTAGGGCAAGAGCAGTTAGTGATCATTAGGGGGCGTGTCTCTGACGGCTTGTCACTGCGTCCTGTTTGTGTCACAGCTGTCCCCTGGGCTACATGAACTTTGAAGCCAAAAGACATATCCGGTTGTTTTTGTCATCAGGTTTAACAGGGAGCACCGCTATATGCATCCCAAACATATTTTCCCTTTCAACTCTGAGCCGCAGCGTCTGCTTAGAATTAACATGCTGCTCACAGACTAAGTAACCAGTTTTATAATTAGAGATATTACCTTATCATAGTTAAAAGAATTTAGCCATCCTTAGGTGAAAGAAGAAACTGAGGCATCATCGAGAGTGAGGAAGGAGGAAATGCAGAGACTATGCTTCAGATAACATGCACTCATATCCAGTTCTGCAGGAGGTAAGCAATCGGAGCAGCGGTTTGCATACTCTGCAGTTACTTATTAACAGTATGGCCATTATGCAAATTAGGCTTCCCTAGTCAAATGCTGGAGATGTGCAGGAAAGAGAAATGACCATACAATTTTCAGTTAATAGATGTATAGCTTCTTAAAGCTCTGCCAGCTAACAAAATTTAATTTCAGTGTTCTTAAATGTTTCAAACAGAAAGCACTCTCAAATTAGTAACTGGGTGTTAACCCGGAAGCCCAAATGCTTCCTATGAGTTAAGAACATGACATTATTTAGCAATAGTTCTTTTGTTTTCATTTTTGCCCAACTGAAAACAAAAAGATACATATGCCACATAAGTGACACATCTTAATAAATAAATACTATTTATTTATTGTCGAAATACTGGTTATTTAGATTCCTACCTATGAAAACTAAGAAAATTACCTGAATATATGGTGTATCTTTGTATAGAGATGACACTGTTTTTCTTCTGGTTTGGGTGGTAAAGCTTTGACCTAGGATATCAGGTGACCTCCAGCACATTTTCCAACCACTTGCCACTCCTTTTGCTGCCTACCTCAGAAGCATCACCTCTTCTGCCCAGTGCTTAGTTAGCTAGCAGCTTTTCACCACATCCTCGCATGGCTCCTCTTGTGAAACCTCAGCCATTAAATTACTGTGCAAAGTGGTAGTGAGGTGATTTGCCTGGCTCCTGTATCACTGGCAGGCACCGAGTCCTGCCAAGCTCCTGCAAGCACTGTGAAGCCGCTGCTTTGCAGAGAAGCAAAGTACCACTTGGAATCAGCAAGACAACCTGTCCTCAACATCTGCAGGAGGTGGGCATGAGCCATAATGCAGTCACCTTCGCCAAGGTAGATTTTTAGGGCGTTTTCCTCTGTAAAGAATAAGAAAGCACTACCTTGCATTGAGGCAAATAAGATCTTTTAAAGGAGTGATTGTTTTTGAATACTGAAGCTCACATCTGAAACATAAAAAAGTGACATAAAATACAAAGCAGGTCTCTTCCATTTGGGGTATGGTTACTGATTAATATGGACGGAGGGTGGCTATGATGTACTATCCTCTCTCCTTTTCCTTGTGAGCTACTCCCTGCCACTCTTCTTGCCCTTTTGAGAATGGAGAGCCCTTCTCTTGCCTCCCTGCATTGGTTTAGCTGTAATCATATTATAAAGGAGGCTCTTGACTGGCTGAGGTGACTGAACTTGTCATCCGAGTTATGTGGATCACTGCTGAGGCTGACTGAGTAGAGGGGTTTGGAGAAAAGTCAGAATACAGAGAATTTCCTACATATTAAGATCATTAAGAATTATAGTTACTAAAAGGAGAAGAAAAAAAATTTAGTGGAAGCAAAAGTAATTGTATGTGTGAAAGCAGAAGATGCTTAAGTGGTGTAAAAACCAAACTGACTCATCATTCTGCTATCTCGCTAGCAACTCTGTTAGAATTGCATAGTGCCCCTGTCACCACAGCATTTAGCGCAATTGAGGAAAAATAACAAGAGAGATAACTTGCCCTCCCTTCATTCATTTATGCAGAAACACAGGATTTTCCAGGCCAGATCACACAGTGGTTTGATGACTTCCAGCGCTTAAGCTCCAGCAGTTATTAGTGCCAGAGCATTTCCCCACCTCTTGTCCTGACCCCTAAATCACCCATATGGACCGTTCTGCTGTGCTTTGCATAGAAAACAAGGGAATCTCTTCAGAGCGCCCCAAAACGCAGAGCCTGACCGCTAACAGTATGACTGTGCCCCAGGCGTGCCGGTGACAGCCAAAGCACTTTTCCGTGATGTCTCTTGATGAGTACACCTGGGTTCTCTGTCTCTAACCACGCCATCGGACCTGCAACGTTGAGCTAGCTGTGGGAGTCCTGTGGGATTTCAGAGACTGGAGCTGAATGCCTTTGGCCTTCTGGCTCCAATTTAAGGAGTGCACTGAATTTCCAGTGGGATTCACTAGGCTGCGCGGAGGGAAACATCCGGTCTGTTGAGCAGGTGAATGAGGCTCATCAGACTGAAACTGTTAAGAGGTAAAACAAAAAGATAGGATCCATGGACTGGAATTTCTGAACATAATTAAACCTGACAGGGAAAAAAAAAAAAAATGTTGTTTACAGGCCAAACTACTGGGACCTCTCAGGAGACTGAGGGGTCTCAGGTCTCATCTCAAATGTCACCAGCCTGTTCCACGACACTTAAGGTACAGGTCAGGAAAAGCTAAGTGCAAGAAGCAGAGGGGACATCAGTGCCGGGGGAAAGGCGGCATCCCACATCCCCGAGCATTTATGACAGCCCTCTGACGGTTGGCGCCCCCCTCCCGGGACTTCCGCGCCGAAAGCCACCAGGCAGCCCGGGACGCCTCCTGGGGAGGCGGGACCCTCCGCTTGTCGGTAGCAACGCAGGCCGCCCGCGCTTCTCCTCAGAGGCGAGACGGCGGCGCCGGACGCGCT
>NW_009192286.1:34793-81370 GCF_000690835.1 Fulmarus glacialis | reverse complement strand
GAAGGGATTGTGGCCCAAGGATAAATCCATGCTGGAGAAGGTATACCTCAAAGCATCTGTGGCTGTGGATGAGTCCATGCTGCAGCAGGTACACCTTGAAGCATCAGTGGCTGTGCACGAGATCACGCTCCAGCACCTCAAAGCATGTGGCCATGGCTAAGCCCCCTATTGTTTAGGCCAAACAATATTGACCTAAAATTTCAGAAGTTACTAAGTCTCTGAGAATTTCCTGCTCTACTGAAGCATCAGTGTGTGAGCATGAGGTTATACTGGAGCACCTCAAGGCGTGTGGCCATGTATAAGCCCACGACAGAGCAGGTACACCCCTGGAGCGACTGCAGCGATGGGTAAGGCCGTGTTGAGCAGGATTACTTCTGAAGGGTAAGGCCACGATGGAGCAGGTGTATCTCTGAAGGCATTGTGGCCCATGGAGAAGGCCACGCTGGAAGAGGTGCACCTCAAAGCAACTTGGCTGTGGATGAGTCTATGCCGCAGCAGGTATACCCCTGGAGAGACTGTGGCTCATAGATAAAGCTCCACTTGGAGCAGGTACACCCCTAAGGGACTGCAGTCTGTACATAAATCCAAGCTGGAGCAGGGGCAAGGGGAGGAGTTCACTGCAATGTTAAACCCGATGGTCTCGTCCAAAGGGACCAGGGGTGGAGATTGTAACGGAAATACCTTTAATTTGTTGTAACCCACGATTTGATTTGCATGTTATAGGAATTACTAGCAGGAACCACCAGAACAAGTCTTACAAGAAGTGCAAGTGCAGCAGTGACCTGACCTGAGCTGGCTTTGGTGCCCAATAACTCCACGCAACACACCACCTCTCCTGTCCTGAGCAACCACCATAACAGATGGAGCCCAAAGTCATGGACTAAATGAACTCAATGGACATTTATGGACATTTTAAAGACATTTTACAGGGGTGGTCCGTAGACTAAGGGAATTATATCTGTGTATTATATCAAGGTGGGAATCGGGGGGGTGGTTAATGAGGTTGTATTGGATAGTATGGTACCTGAGCATGACGTAAATGGTACGGAATAAGGGGTGGAGAATGTGCTGGTTTTGGCTGGGACAAGAGTTAATTTTCTTCATAGCAGCTAGGATGGGGCTATGTTTTGGATTTGTGCTGGAAACAGTGTTGATAATATAGAAATGTTTTCACTCCTGCTGAGCAGTGCTGACATAGAGTCAAGGCCTTGTCTGGTCCTCACCCCACCCCACCAGCGAGCAGGCTGGGGGTGCACAAGAAGCTGGGAGGGGACACAGCCAGGACAGCTGACCCCAACTGACCAAAGGGATATTCCATACCATATGACGTCACGCTCAGCATATAAGGCTGGGGGAAGAAGGAGGAAGGGGGGGACGTTCAGAGTAATGGCATTTATCTTCCCAAGTCACCGTTATGCGTGATGGAGCCCTGCTGTCCTGGAGATGGCTGAACACGTTCTGCCTGCCGATGGGAAGGAGTGAATGAATTCCTTGTTTTGCTTTGCTTGCGTGCGCGGCTTTTGCTTTACCTATTAAACTGTCTTTATCTCAACCCACAAGTTTTCTCACTTTTACTCTTCTGATTCTCTCCCCCATCCCACCAGGAGGGAGTGAGCGAGCGGCTGGGTGGTGCTTAGTTGCCAGCTGGGGTTAAACCACGACACATGGTCAGTTTTTGGCAAAGTCACAACATGGTAAGGATGGCCAGTCTAAAAAAAGAGGATAAAGCTATGTCAACAACTTATCTAACAACTCTGCAAATATATACACCTTGGAGCACCTTTGCTTTCTTTGAGTGATGCCTCTGAAAATTATGAGGTTACTCATTCCTAAGAATTACGAGGTTCTGGCACACAATTCACTTAAAATACAAATAGTGATTCTTTTCCACACTTTCATTCAAACAACACTATAATTTTCGGCATAGGAGCAAACATCATACATAACTTCAAAAGCATTAAAACATCCTATTTGCTATGGTGTAATGGCAAACGTTTGATCATTAACATCACAGTGAAATGACAGAAGTATACCAGAATTTTTGCAGTCATGAGAAACATTGCTTTACATAAAAAAAACAAGTCCACAATTTGCTTAAAATACTAAGGGAGGTGAGTAGCAGAGTGCGGTGGGGAAAGAAGTTGGGTTTGTTTCTTCTTGCTACCTCTACTTTGCAGCTCAACTTTGTCTTTAGTTCTGACGAAAAGTCCTTCTCTTCTTGTAATGACCTTTTTGATATGGCCTTACTGGCTCTTTAGGCATAATGGCTCTGCTTGATATCAAACTGGAAGAGTCCCAGGATAATCCAGGGGTCTGGATTAGGCATTTCTCTGGGTCAGGCTGGAAAGCACTTCTCAGAAGGGCTTGGGAGTTCATGTTATCCATGTTACCGTTACAAAGTAAGGCATAAAAGAAGCAACAAGTAGTCATTTACCTTTCAGATTACTTTTAACCTTCTGTTTTTACTTCCTCCATGACCACATTTCTCATTTTATGCTGAAAAGGTTCTATTTCATCTCACTTCAGAAGTGATGTCTTTTGCTTACTGAGTTAGAAAAAGAGCAGTGTTTTAATGTAAATGTTGAAAGTGTCTTTCCTTCAAGACCAAACACCTTATATGCAGTTAATCCTCATTACAGAATAATTACCTGCTAAATCTGATTTAACAATTATTAAAGTATAATTGATTTTATGAATGTGTAATAAAATAGAGTTATCAGTCACACTGCTGTCTGAGATAGAACAGAATTTTGGAGCTTCTCCTGCTGCACTGTGAAAATCTAATATACTACATTTACCTTCCTTTCTTTATAGAGTGAAATATTTTAAATTCAGTCAAACTCATTTATGCACTGGCCATAATTGTAGGGGGAAGCTTTGTGTCTGTGTATTGCAGCAATGTAGTACAGTTTCTGGAGCTGCAGGGATAAATATACACATCTCTGGTATATAGTGCTGGCACTACTGTTTGTTTTTCTAGTTACTATTAGCTATCCTTTCCCAGCTATCTTCAGCCATGTCTTGTCCTCAGATCTCATTCTGGATAGTGACTTGCTCAAGTGGACTTTTTTTTTTCTTTCAGGAGCCAGCTGGCACCAACCAAGTTGCAAGACTGAGTAGAAAGTACAGCTTTCTCCAGAAGTTCTGTGTTATTTAACTGTACCAAATGTTTACAGAGCAGAACTATTTTTTTCCTCTCATTTTTGTGCATATGTGAAGTATTTGACATATGCCTTGTAAATCATACATTAGGATTTACTGGAACTTCTGTCTTGACCACTTAAGTGACATTGGCTGGGCTTGTCACATTTTTTTAAAGAAGTAGTTTAAATTGGTGCAGTTGTTCTTTAACTAGTGAGCAACTGAAAATAGTTGTGGGAAGTTTCAGATTCTTTTTTGAACAGCTGTAGATGAATGGACAGTAGATTTTTGAACAGTAAATTTCAGGTGTTTTCTCATTGCATTTTGAAACTTCTACAATTTATTTCAAAACTCTCATTCTGAAGTGAAATGTGGAAAATAAACATTTCAGCATGTTTAACATGGTCTGTGTGATGTTTCTGGACTTAGCAAAGAGGCCTGTCATGATTTCTTGAATAATTTTAGTGATGAGGTAGGAAAAATTAAATAGCACTTCACAATAACTTTGAAGATTTTTAATCAAGATTTGATGGGCAAAAATCCAAGCAATCCTCATTAGTAATTCTCATAAAGAATACTTCCTTCTTGAATCTTAATGTGTAGTTTTGAGGTAGATGACTTGGGAGCATCTGTTTAGGAAAATTCAACTGCCTTAGTTATCAGTGTGATTTCTCTCTTTGTCTGAGAGACATGTGCGGTGTTATATACAGCTACACCCATACACATAATGTATGTTTGCATGTAATTTGTACTGAAGTATTCAGGATTACCTCTAACTAAATGAAGAGTGGGATTAAGTGAACATATGGTGTTAAGAAAGATGGAAATAAAATCCCCCTGCATCTTACTCTGCCACAGTTATATTGCTTATTAGAGGATTACTTCTGCGTCTGTGTGGACAAGCTTTCTGAGGAAGGAATTGACAGGCAGAAAGTTTCACAGGTTGGTACTGGTTATGAGGGAAATCCTGCAAAATTATAGTTTCTAGGTGAAATGTACTTTGTCTTCTTTTAGAATCCTGAAACTCATTTTTCACTCGTACTGTATCAATATGTACATGTAGAGAAAGAGAGGACCTAGTGGTTTCTTTTGACTCATTATCATATTGTGGCAGGTAGTTTTTCTGTAAGTCAGACTACAGTCATAACTGGATTCTGCCTTCTTATTAAATGCTTTTTTATAAATGTGACTGGAAAGCTTGTAAGCCTCCAATAAATTGACAGATTTTCAGCCAGAAAAAAACCTATAAATTTATTTTAAGAAGTTATTTGTGATATTAGATTTAAAACCCACGTTTTTGCTGATTATTTACCTGACAACTAGGCCTAAAATAGATACAAAAAACTTGCAACATCTATTGTGTATACCAACCAGTAGCAAACTGGACATGACAGTGTGAAAATAGCTTCAGAGGACACAGCCCATTGTCCCCCAGCAACTGTATGCCTATGCATTTAGCTAGTGTAGCCAGTTCATGTTTAGCAACCTCAGTGAGTTCTTCGAGACCGTAATTTGGAAGTCACCTTAATGGCACTTCTCTTTCTAGAGCTGTAGGTATGCTAGGTTATTCTGCAGTCTTGCTACTGCCTCCAGATCCTCCCAGAGGTCCATTCATGTTAACCAGTTTGCCCCGTAGACCCTCTTCATATAAGTTTCAAATCCTTGTAAAACTCATCAAAGTCTAACCATTTCTTCCTCTTCTACTGACCAGTTGTCCTCTTCTCCTATAAGTACAAGCTGTCTTTTCCTCTGTGTCCTGAAGTAAACTTCCTGGACAAATATATGAAGCCACTGCCTGGTCCCTTACAAACCTCTTCCATATACACTCCATTTTGACATCTGTAAAGTTGATAATGCCACCACAGCAACCAGTAAGAATACAAGTGTCTCAAAATAGCAATCTGGCAATGCTTACAGTGCACAAAATCAATATGTGCAACTGCCTGCTTTTGTCTTTGCTGTTCTTGTCCTTCCTTTCCCATTTCCTCCACTGGATATTCTTCCACTTTCTGTATCGTGTCAAAACTGACTGTCAGCTCTTTAGTAAGATGTAGGTCCCCCCTGTTACATATGTGTGAATATCTGGCATAAAAGAGCACTGAGAGCAGAGACAGGATCTGGGTGACCACACCCAGACTCCTGCCTGGGGTGGCAATACTGACTCACGCAGCTGGCAGCAAATTCCATGTATCCAGGCTGCGTCAGCTGTACGACAGATCTGCTGCCCTAATGGCCAGTGTGCAAGCAGTTCGCCTGATGCCATTGGACACAGTGGACAGTTAGTCTGGTTAAAGTGGCCAGACCGGAGATGGAAAGATGATAAGAAAGATGGCGGCATACTTTTTAGCAGAGCCTGTTGCAACAGGACAAGGGGGAATGGTTTTAAACTAAAAGAGGGTAGATTTAGACTAGGTGTAAGGAAGAAATTTTTTACAATGAGGGTAGTGAAACTCTGGAACAGTTGCCCAGAGAGGTGGCAGATGCCCCATCCCTGGAAACATTCAAGGTCAGATTGGACGGGGCTCTGAGCAACCTGATCTCATTGAAGATGTCACTGTCCACAGCAGGTGGGTTGGACTAGATGACCTTTAAAGGTCCCTTTCAACCCAAACTATTCTATGATTCTATGATTCTATGCCCAACTATTGAGCTACCTGGCCAGAGTGACAGGGCTGCTTCAGCAGTTCCAGACAAATAGCCCCGTCCATCTTATTCCACCAGGACAAAATTTTTGCACAAAAGCCTGTGTTCTGTCACAATACAAACAATAAACGAGACAAAAGAAGCCTTGTCTTCCCAGGGACTTACCCCTGCTGATTTACAAAAGCGTTGGAGAACATTCAAGGTGAGGGGCTGTGCTCCAATCTCACCCGAAAAGGATCCCAGGGCAGGTTGTGTTGTGGTGGTAGTGTGGGTCACGGCTCTCTAAGCTGGGCTGCGTGTCCGCTGCAGCAGGCAGGTATCCTGCACTGCCCGCTCCTCTGCTAGGACTGGGGAGCAGTGGCTTGGTGGGGAGCGCCAGGCCCTTTGCGGCTGCAGGAGGATGTGGCAAGGCTCTTAATGCAGCAACTGCCTCCCGAGAAGCTCTCCTCTGCCACAGCTGAAAAATGGTGGTGGGAAGGGTCTGTGCAGCTGGGCCAGGCTGGGGGAGTGGTGATGATTACAGCTGTGTCTTCTTTAAATAGTTTATGAGTCGTGCTCACTTTGTTTTTTGTTTTACAACAAACCAGAAATCAGCCCCAGCAGCACCCCATATGGTCTTTATCTTTTGTTTGCTTGGGTACATTTATTGTATGGCTTTACTTAGGATCCAACTACGACTATGTCGTGGGCTGCTGTGTACGCTGTCAAAGACATGAGACTGAGCCCAACACCTGTGTTTAAAACGTTATGGTTGTATCTGGAAAATCAGTAAAATGGGAGTATGATCTGTTCTTAGCTATTCTTACACCATTGTAAACAATTTTAGCTGGCTAAATAGAAATCCTGCCACTAAATACAAGTGTCAAATTGCAACCAGATCCTCAGCATGCCAAGACCACATCACTATAGTTCCAGATTTCCCTTTCAGTGAGTAGCCTGGTAGTGCCTCATGTTAAGCAGCTGATAGCAGGACTGTTGTTACCTACTCCCTTCTCACCTGACTGTCCCTGACTGCAGATCCACCTTTCGGCATGTCACAGTGGACTTGCAGGAAGCCCAGGGCATACTGAGGGAAGAAGCATAACTTCTCTTCCAGAAGAGAATGTAACCAGAGCCTGAATTACTGCTGGTCAGAACGTTGTGTGCAGGACAGCTTAAGTATGATATATTGAAGCTCAGACCTATCTCTTGGAAACAAATGTCCTCCTTCTTTCAAAAGACTTCAAAGAGACAAATTCCCCTTCTGCTACATTGTTAGATCTCAAAAATCTTCCCTAACCCCACCTGCCCCCTCACCATCTTACCTTGCTCTCTGAAAGATATGTCTAATTAATTTTCTGTTTCTGTTGAGCCTGCTACGTGCATTCCTATTCCTTTCTGATCAAGCATCACGTGGGATGACCACAATAAATCTAGATTAGAGTTGAGAAGCAGTACTCATTTTTAGTTTTCTAGTGTTATTTAGTTTGTGATACAGTCCAAATATGGCTGGAACCCAGTGTGTGTATTTGACTTTGCTATGTATTTAACTTTGCCTTTTCCACTGAAATGTGTCATCTGTACTAAAGAGAACAGTTCTGCAGCACAAATTCCCTTCTGTTTAAGTAGTAATTGCTGTATAAAAATGAGGTCACTCTCTCTGTAAGGAACATTTTTTAAAATGTTTATGAAATGATTTATTCTGCATAAAAAGTAAAAAGGAGTATTTTAAATTGATGTGGTTTTGTTGTTTGCTTCTGCAAAATCAGCCTTAAACGAATACTTACAACAGCATGCAAAATAGGGCTGGAAGGGAGTAGGCCAAGGGTACTTCTTAATGGAAGTGATTTTCTGCTAAAGCTGAAGCAGTACTGCATGAAGCTAGAAAAGGTCTCAAATCTGGCTGCTTAAAGTTAGGAATCTATGTGTCAATGACTAAATAAAATGGCCTGGTTTTCCAAGATGGTTGGCAGGCACCCACATTTCTCATTGAAATCAACAGGCATTGCATATGCTTAACACCCTGGAAAATCAGGCCACTTATATTTAGGAGTTTAAATATGACATTTGGAGCTTAAATTTCATGTCCTAGAGTTAAAATATTAAGCCAGAGTATCTAAAGCCTATTTTGAAGTAGGATGTCTGATCTAATGGTAGAGGTTACAGTTAACTAAGATAAACGATTCTTACGCTGACCTCCCACTGCCTCTGAAAACATTACCCATATACTGAGATACCTTAGCTGTAGCCTAGGTTTCTAGCACAGAAACTTGTTTGGAGAACTCTTCTTGGAAACCCTTCTGACAACAATGTTATTCATGGATATGAGCTCCAGTAGTCAGCATTTTCACAAGCAAAACCACGTTTGAATTCAATTGTTACCAAAATAAGGATTTTGCTATTTGGTCCATTTGGTTTTAAATTACAGCAGAAAAAGTAGCTGTGCAGCTTCCGTCCTGGGCAGAGGCACCATTGCCCTCTGAGAAGAGCTGGGTGCCTGGATCCTCAGTGCTCTGCTGACCTGTTGTCTGGACTTCCAAGTTGGGAAGGCTGAGGGTTTTGGGGAAAGCACCTCTCACAGGCAGTGCTGAATTGGCATAGTCATTCAATCACACTGCCCAAGTCCTTTCTCAGTAAATGCCTAGCCAAAAGTAAAAGAGTTTCCCTGCTTCTAATTCCTGAAATAGAAACTTTATTTGCTTCTCACTGCTTGGCCTGGGAGGCTAAACAGGTGAGCCGATCTGCTTTTCTGGTTAACCATTACTATAGTGACTGGCTCCTTTTGAGGGAGCAGAGGGAGAGGTACTGGGTCTTAGTTCCCCCTTTGCTCTGAAAAAGGATCAAGGACCACTTCCCTCCAGTCCTTGAGATCCTTGTGCCTGCATTTGTACCAGGAAAAATCATTATGCGACCGGGTGGAAACTGTCTTTCTGTTTGTCACATGGTGCATTAAAAGAGAGTGCTAGTAGCCACAGCACTACTTTGCCAATCACCACCATACGTTAGAGTCCACTCTGTCACTATTATGGAAGAATAATGGGTTATTACTTCAAACATTAAACAGAGCATCATAAACATGAGCTCTGCTCATGGCTCCCAGCCTTTATGAATGCAGAATCCCAATCTTTGCTTGATACTTCGGCCTGTGTTAAGGTATCGTGAGTACCAGCAAAATCACAGGCAAGTCTCTGTAGTGCTGTGTAGCTAGCAGTGCAGCCATGGGGATGTGGAGATTATCCTCTGTAGCTGTTTAAAGCTAAAATTGCAGTCACAGTGTTTCTGGAAGCTCAGTGATGCTCCTGCATCTGCACAGCTATCTTTAGTATGAACTTCGAGCATGTAGCCCATTTATTTTGCATGGTAGAAAAGAAAAAGTCCCTTAAACAAATTCAAGCTCTTTCAAAGAATTTATATCATCACCATTCCTTATTTTTAAATGTCCTAGCAAGCATGAGATTCCTACACACAGCATTTTCTGTTTCCATTTATTTCCCCCCCAACCCAAGACCTGGTGGTCACAGCCCCCTCTCTCTGTTTTGTCTGGTGGAAGGGAATCGAAGAAAATCACTACAATGCATGCTCTATTTCTGTGTGATTTAAAAAAGGATTTAAATGGCAAGTACTGCAGAGAGAGTGCAGGAGTTTGAATGTTGTTTTTTAAATACCACTTGGACAGTGCCCATGGTAGAAAGTCCTTTATTTTCTAGAGGCCAAGACTTCCCCAGTTGTGTAAACATGCTCTCAGAAGGCAGCTGTGTGTTACATCACCACTGTGCTATCCACAAGTGGGGAAGGCTGGGGTTCATGCATCCTGCAAAGCCTTGACTCCAACCCACTTAAATTAGGCAAGATTCTTGCCGATTTTAATGGGCTTTGGACCAGATCTTACCCATGAGCAGTAGTGAATGTATGTGTGACCCAGATTCAGGAATGAGGTCTGCTGGGTACATTTTCCAGGTAGAGACTGAGTACTGGTGGGGACCACGATGACAATGCAGGCTCCCTAGAGCAACCTCTGAGCACAGTGCGTGACTGTAATTTGCCTCAAGCCATGACCTGCGTCTTCAGAAACCTTTCTGACATTGAGTAATTTATCCTTTCAATACATCTGCAGGGAAAATTCTATGACTAGCTTATAGCAAAAGAAGTGGCCAGAGAAGCAGGGTTGCATTCATAGGTGCTGAAGAGCTGGAACTCCTGAGGAGTGTGAAAAAAAGCTGGAGGTGTACCTTGTCTGTGAAAAAAATCCGGCTTCTACTTATTTTTATCCACAAAGCGATTTTGTCTGAAAGCCAGAATTAAAACTCAAAAGTTCCTGGCTTAGACCAAAACCCCATTGTGGGATAGTGTTTCATTACAGAAGTTATTTATCTACCAAAACTATTTAAAGACAGGAAGTGTTATCTGTGGCTAGGATTAATCATCTCTGTCACATAGCCTGTCTCCCGAATGAGAGATTAATGCAGAGTATAACTTCCTGACAGGCAAGCAGCAATGCTATGGATTTTGTTAATTTCTGTGGTAAGAAGCAGAGCCAAGTAAATTGCACAATGCATGGCATGTTGGGACACTGTCAGCCAAAAATACCTCAGCTGAGGCTGCTCATTGTGCCAGACTTGATAGACGGAAATGGGCAAGGAAACCTCTATCACACCCCAACATCCAAGCCTACCGTGCCAAAAAGGGAGAATGACCAAGATGTTGGACATTCAGGAGACAGGAGGCAGCTTCCACTCTTCCTGCCAAACTTCTGTGCTCCCTCAAGAAAAAATGAGAGTGCAAGAAAAGGAGGGCACCACGGGGAGATAGAGCAAACAGATGGAATGGCAACACCAAAGATGCTGGTGGAGGAGCAGAGACAGAATGGCGGTAAATGCGGCAGCTTGAATTGGCATTTGCTGCCTTGTGTGCTCAGTCAGCCCCAGGCACCTTGACCACACACAGCAGGGACACAGACAGGGCACAGTGCGACCTGACCGCAGAACATCCTCTCCGGGCTCTTGTCGTGCTGCCAAGTTGCAGATATAGTGCATTGCCCTTTGTGCACATTCACAGAGGAGGGGAACTTGTGACAATGAGCCGGGGTAAGATTTTACTTGTTTAACTTGAAGGAAGGAGGTCATCACACATATCTTTTGTCTCCCCAGATGAGTCTGCTCTGCTATTTGTATAGCCGTCTACAAGCTGAAATATTTGCATTTTTTTCCTGGGCCCTGCAGCCAGCGCACCACTATTTGAGCTGGTAAGATGCCAGACTCTTACTCAGTTGTAAGACTGAGCTGGTGATCTAGTCGGCTTTGTTATGTTATTGTCGGCCACAGTAGCAAGATAGCAGACACCACCACCAAGCTCATCAAAGAGAACATTCATTCTTAAGACAAAAGAAGAATAAGCTGTGTCATAAATTACACCACAAATCTATTTCTATCCCAAAATAATATCTATTATTATCAGAACATGTACGCTAGAAAAAGGTCAGGGCTTGACCTGCTCTTGTCGGATGATATGATGTGCTGCTGTTAGTAATGACGTGATTGGAGCCATATGGGATCTCCAGAAAATTATGTGCTAATTATGTGTTAATGCGATCAGTTCATATGTGCCTAATGGCTGGCTCTCTAGTGCTGCTGTACAGTTTATTCCCCAGCAGATCGACTACGTGTGAGAACTTCAGAGATAAATACAGGAATTTGCTATTTGAAGAAAAAGGAATCTGTGGGTTGACTCACTTTTTTTTCACCTTAAATTGGTGATGGCGTTGTTCATTTCAAATGAGAATTATTCCTGTTCTGGTGGGGGAGAAGTCGTTTTTTGAAGTATAAGACAATAGAGCGCTGTCTTGTGTGCTACAGTCTGAGAGTAACAGAACAGGATCAACCCAGTGCAAACATCCCCCATTTATCTTAGCAGGACATGCAAAGATTATTTTTAATCCTTTGAGTGCTTCGTACCTTTAAGACAGTATTTCTGAAACCAAGAAGCACTCACGGTAATATTAAGTATTGATTACTTATAACACAGTTCACATTCTAAGTGTTTTTGTGGTATATTACTGAATTAATGCAGTTTGTATTTTCACTCTGCTCTTCCTTAAAGGTCTCAAGTTTCAATGAACCGATGGGCAGCTTAGAGCTCTGACACACTTCTTGTCCTCAGTCATCCTTATATACTCTTTGGAAGGGCTGGGCAGTAGCTAACATCCTTTCTGGTCCCTGATGTCACAGGCAGAGACATTAGAGCTGCATTGGAGCAGGCAATGGAACGACAGTGTACTCACACTTCAAGGGCTGCACCATTCCAGTAGAACTGTTTAATGCATTCGTTACATGTTGTGTTTGGAGAGTGCACTCAGGACCTAAAGGCACTGTCTGGCAGCTCAGCTTCACTTCATCCTCAGCATGACTAATGAAAATAAGGTGTATCTTCTGTACTACAGTAGACATGACAACTGAAACTGTGCCTCAAGACACAGCTGGCCTTCTCTGTGTTATTTTTTCCCCCTGTGCTGCTTTAGTCTTTTCATCCAGCTCCTTATGGGCAGCAGGCTGTGTGTATGTGTTTCTCTGCAGATATCATTGTTCCCTGCCTTTGAAGCGCCTGCATGTTGTAGTTTGCTCTTTTCTTCACTCCTCCCTGTGTAACTAGAGGGGCGGATGCTTTCTAGATAAGGACTGGGAAATAGCTGAATGTATATGTCCATGAAATATAATCAAACAAAATGAAAGCTGGGACTGACCCAAACATTTATATGCATGCAAGTGGCTTAGTCAACTTCAGAGAGGCTCCTAGTGTTCATAAAGGATATCTGTGTGGATGAGACAGCAAGATGGACACTTCGTTTATTGTTATGATAATGTGACTAGCTTGAGGCTGCTAGGAGATCATGATAGAGGATGTCTAAGAAAGTTAGCAAGTTTATAAAGTGTTTCATTTTAAGGCATGTAGAGAATTATTAGCCGAGCAGCTGTAGCTTTTTATACCATTTCGTAATGCATGTGATGTGGCATTTTGAAATTAAAACCCTCTTTGTGGCTGACTTCTTGTCACGTACATCATGGCCAACAGTCCACCTTTTCCAGAGCATTCTCCAACTGAGTCTGCACAAAGGCTCAGACACCTTTGAAGGGTAAAGACCTTTAAAGTGCAAAACTGTTTTCAAGAAGAAAGTTAGGTGAGTTTGCCAGATTGAACTAACCAGCTCTGAGGAAGAAACAGTCTGTGTTTCTGCATCCCTGCAGCGGAAGAGCTGAGATATTCCCAGGCGTGGCCCTGGCAAAGTCCAGTGCCCATGTATTTCTGGAATGAATGCCAGCTGCCTCCACGTCTTCTCACTCGCACATTGCAACGCTGTACAGTCAAAGCCAGAGCAGAGAGCTCCGCAAACGATCTCAGGGGAAAGTAATCTAGGACCTTCCGCTCCTAAAAAAAGAGACCCCCGAGAGTCTCATTACTGGAGGAGAAAAGAGCCTTTTGACTGAAGAACAGAACCTGCAAATTCTTTACGCTTTCAGTCCTCCAGGAACTCCTGGGCGTTTCACCTCAGCCATTAATTCTTCCAAACATCATTTAGAACTAAATTTAGAACTCATACCTGATCGCTTTAAACAAAAAGATAGGCACATGGAAGCACATAGCTGTAACATAACTCCTAGGTCACAGAAAGGCTAAAGACTCAGACCCAAGGACTCCTGCCACAAAACCTGCCTTCTTCCATCAGAGACATGAAATAGGTTCCAAATCATTGTGTGAACTCGGGAAAACCACTGAATCATTTCTTGTTTTAGTTTCCTCATCTCTGAATAAGGAAACCTTTTTGCAGGGAGGGGCTTAGCTTAGAGATCCATGGAAAGCTCCTTCTACTCTGAAGGAAAATATGACAAGCATATGACAATGTTGTCATATACACAAAGAAAGCAGCACTAAGCCCAGGTCCCCTATAGCAGGCTTGTAAATAATCAGCAACTTCCAGTGAAGATACTAAAATCAATGATATCTTCACACATACAGGAAGGCCCTTTTGAGGCTCAGCCACCAAACATGACCTTGTAAAAACATTACATTCCTATGAAAAACAAGTTTGGACACTGATAAGCACTGCTGGAAAATTTCACTTGATCAGGCAGACCAAGAAGCATTAGATTGTTAATCTCTTATCCCTTCAAAGATCTTGTCCACTTGGAAATGAAAATCCGCTGTTACAAAGGCAGGGAATCTACCTTTTCAGTGGATTAACTGCTGGCTACCTAATGTCTTTTGTTCATATGCCAAAGCCTGTGTGGGATAGTGCCCTCTCTTCTCCCTCCCAAAATACTGCTGGAGATAAAGTGAGCTGCTGCTTCCTGAGAGCTTCTACTGCCCGCAGGCCATCCTGTCTGAGCCACCTGTGAAACCAGTCATTTTACCTTCTCTTATACTTCCTGCAGCAGAGGGCAGGTTCATACAGGCTCCCCTGGTCTGCCCCTGCATATCTCTCTCTCCCTCTTCAAATTCAGTAATACCTTTGCCTGATATTTTTGCTTGGGTGGGCTACAAATCGGCACGCACCCTGCCCAGGACTGCAGGGTAGGGGTCCAAACACCACCACCACGTTGATCCCTATTCCAGTGCTTGCCTATGTAGTTCAGGGACACCGTCTGTCCCTTCCCTCACCTCTCCTAGGCTCATTCCAATCCCCACCCACCCACACCTTAATCTAATATCTGGCGTTTAGATTTGACTGACTTTCGAAGTAAATGGGTCAGGTTATTTAGCATAGGCTGCTGAGTTGCGATTGCAGTTCTTCGCATGCTGAGTCACCCTGGCAGCAGATGTCATCTGCTTCTTGTTTGAGGGAGAGGCACACAGTGAATTAAAAATGCAGTGTGCACTGCTAAAATCTTATCAGGAATGAGTGGGAGTGACAAGACAGTCAAATTACAGGGGGTTCTACTATGAAGGCAGAAATTCAGGGGAAAAGCTTTTGTACAAGTGCTTAGTTCACTTCTCCACGTGTGCTTCAGTGAATTGGCTAAATATAGAACACCCAAACCATTGGAAAAGCAAAGGAAATGGAGACCCAGGAAAAATAAGCCACTGATGGTGATGCAGGAAATACTTCTGAATGAAACCATTTCCGCTGTAGCCTTTGTAATGTTCTCAGAAGACCACAGTTGTAAAAAATGAGTCATTCCTGGGCTTGAGTGTAACATTGGCTTTACATTGTTGACAAGGAATCGCAAGGGATCTGTGTGGCAGTAGGGTAAACTGTGTTTGTTTTTACAGACATGTATAAAAATACACATCACTAGAAAATCAAAGCAACAGCCACAACAGACCAAAGACTTTCCATAGGAGACAGAGAGCCTAATTCTCTGAGAGCCAGTGACCCCAGCTGCTCTCAGAGCTGAGAACGTCACTCGCTCTCAAGACCTGACCCAGAAGAAAGGAAATCAGGGCTGCATTTCATTATTTCGGCACAACAGACTTCAACAGCTGCAACTAGGGTTAACGAACTGCAAGTAAACTTCCAGAGGCACAAACCCTCCCTCAGAATCAGGCATATTTGTGTCCCTGAAAATCTATCAAAACCGTTGCAAAACCAAGGTCCTTTGTATGTGGCTCAAGCTGCTGAAGTGTAAGAGACACCCTGAATGAGTGCAGGTCAAATGGGGTTAAGCTTGCTTTCTTCAAAGAGTTATCTGGAAAGGATTATGAATCCAGCAGCAGCACTGGCCATCAAATGTGCCTAGATGTCTCAGCTGAACTCATGGTATCTTCCAGCAAGAAAGCTTGGGTTTTGTTCTTCTAAATGTATTTGTTCTTGTAGGTGTTTATGGCACCTACTGGCAGTTGACATTGGAAAAAACCCACCCTTCTAGACTTGTATTTGTTGAAAAGAGGAAAGTTTTTACTGAAACATTTGCCTCTGTTTTTCACAGAAAAGAAATCAATAGTTTTCTACTGGATTGAAACTTCTGTAAGTGCAGCCTGCTGGCTGACTAACTGGGTTCATGGTTACATCCCTGTTTCACTCTTCCTACATGGCACTGCAAGTCCTGAAAGCAAAAGCTTTTAACATTAAAACAGTCTTGGTTGTCACTGTAAAACTTCTGCCCCATCCCTGCCCCTTTAAATCATCTTCAGCCTGGTATTTCACTCCAATTTACAACAACAGGATTTCAGGAGAGGGCGGCTGAGCACTGTTTTGTCTTTTATGACCTTTAAGACAAAGATTTTAAGGAAAAGATTTATAAGATTAAAGAAAAAGATCTGTAGGGCTAACTAGGGGATTTGGAATACTTAGTTCCAATGAACAAGATTTGAGGCAGTAATTTCCCAGAAGGTGGCTTGGAAATGCCCTCCATGCGATGCAGAAAACCCCCCAAATCTGGGAGACCCGCACGGATGAGGTTTGTACAGCTTCGTAGAGCTTCATCTTCTCACAGCCCACCTCTATGCCGACACGGCCCCTGCGGGAGCCAAGCTCTCAGGGCTTCCCACACACTGTTCGGAGGCAAATATCACACAGTGGAAATGGAAAGCACTTCAGATCATACCATGAGCTTTGGATTATTTTAATTTTGTGTTTTTTCCCACTGAGATCTATTAATTAGGACATTTGACTAGACTGGAGAAAAAAAATGTTAGGAAAATAGACTCCAGGGAACTATCTCAACTTAGTTGGCAAAAGAGCAAGTTAGCTCATGGGTGACTTCTGTCTTCTTTTCCAATAATATTTGCTCCTTCAAAGCTTGGAAGTCTGTTTCATGTTTACCAAAATAAAAGCTAGAATATTACTGAAATCAAAGTCCTTGTGAGTAATTTAAGAAGGTGTGCAACAGTTTTCTTCTTCAAATAGTCATGGATTACATGCTCCTGCCTGTGAAATTTCTCTGGAGAGAACTGCACAGCCTGCAGACTTGCCCTAAATTCTCAGCATTTTATTCTGCCACAGGCAGAGATTGGCCGCAGTCCCTCTCCTGCCAGAGGGCTGTAGTTGCTGTCACCCTCGCGGTCTGGGTGGAGCACTGGAATACAGAGTCCCTTGCTTCAAAGTGATCCTAAATCAACCTGGTGCAGCAGGCAGGAAGTATTCACATCCAGCAGTTTGGTTTGAGGCCCGTTCTGAATACAAAGGCTTTTTTTTAAAATATGTTGCTTGAATTTAGTAATGAGCAGCACACGTTAAAAATGACTAGGCCAGTTTCCAGTACACTCCCTCCCGGTGAGACGTACTGCATGCGGTGGTGTTACATAGCTTGATTACTGTAGCACATATGAGTCCCATGACACCATCTGTATTATCAGGGAAGAAGTGCCCAGGAAACAAAACCTTGAGTCACATTCAGTCCTGGTGTAAGCACCTGCGTCTTCATTTTCTTTCATTATTTATTTTGCAGGCCAGAGTAGAAGCCTAATCAGAACTCCCTATCCTCACTGCTTATATAACAACTTTCTCCACTCCCCCTCCTTCTGTAGGCCTTACTTTCGCAAAAAAAAAGAGGATGCAGATATTCTTCTAAAAATGCAAGTTGCCTAAGCCTTGCTACCTATTAGGAGATACGGGGCAATGGGAGACTGCAATTTGAGCAATCAGGGCAAGTACAGAGGACCTAAAGACATGTAAGTTCTGTCTGATGGCACTAAGCCTGACTTTGGGCATAGTTAAATCAACATACAATGTGTTTGGCACAATATTTGTTGCAATTTTCTCTTCTCTTTCTTGCTATTTGGATTCGGTGTCTCTACACATCTGACTGTTTTTAAACAGCCAGTGGGTGATTTTCCACATTCTTTCAGCTCTCAAAGTTAGATCAGTGAAGCTATTTTCCTTGGATGGGTTTCATCCATATGGATTGTTGACTACCTTCTTGATCTTGTTTCCTGCCAGCGTGAACATTTTTGTCAAGGGAGCTCCCTCCTGCAGTGGTGCAAGCGTTGTAGGTGCGTGCTGGGATGTGTCTAATTAAGTGTCTTCTGTGAAGTAACCAAAGGTGTCAAAGAAAAGAAATTCAGGCTACTCTGAAAACAGCCCGCACTGTCAGTAGCAGATGTGAGACAAACTGCAAGCTCAAATGTCTGCTTTCCTGCGAGAGGGCTTAGTAAGAACATAGAAATTCAGTCAGTGAGGAGATGAGAAAGCCCCTGGTGCCAGCAAACTGGGAAAGTTTATACAATGCGGCTCAATCACTCTTGCTCCCTCACATTAGAGCTACAGAACTTACAGTTTTGCAAGAGTCCTAGGAGATTACGTGGTTCTCAAGAAATTAAAACATCCAGTAAAAGTAAATTGGCCCTAACTACTGCTTTCAGAGAGAGTGCTTCCTTCTCCTCCCTTTTCTCTCCATCTTACAAAACCAACATGGCCAAATTTATGATTTGTAGTGAGAGGCCCTACTTTAAATTTAGAGCCATAGGAAGCCATTTAAACCTTCAGCACAAGAAAAACTGGCTGACACAGTCATCATGGGTTTATAGGGCAGCACCAAAGCTAGCACGCAAAGTATCCAGCGTTTCAAATAGCTCATTCACAAAATCCGTGTACTACGTTCTGGAGGGAGTCAAATCCTGTTTGCCTTTTGGGAGTTGTCACATTGAAGCCAATTGGATTACTCATTTGTTTGAGGCAAGCAGGAATTTAACCCTCCAAGAAACAAAACGGATTTGCTAAATGAAAGGGATTAGTTTTTTCCTATATAATGCTGTGTTAAAGAAAAAAAAAACCAAAAGGCATCTCTCCTCCCTCTCTCTTTTTGGTGGAATATGAGCAAGAAGCTGAACAGGACTCTTCTGTGCCCTACACATCTTAATTTTAGTTGCTAGCTTCTTTGCCTTGCCATGTTTAAATCTGCATGCTAATGCTAACGGATGCTTTTCAGTATGCAGGTCATACCAGGCTGAATTTTTTCTGGAGGGTGGAGCTGCTTTCTTGCTTTGATGTTTGAGCCAGGGTGTATTGTTTGGTCTCAGATGCAGACTAATTTGTGGTGGATTTAAAGTTGGGCATAGTTTCTGATTTGGCAGTGCTAGAGGCTGGTGAGCCAGGTGCAGTTTTTTGCCATTCTTGGGATGTGTTGATACTGGAAAATAGGCTGCCTATGGTGGTGGGTCACAAGAGAACAGATCAAGTGTTTGACCCTTTCTTGAAAATGAAATGAAGCTAGCATTTAAGGTCTTAGTCTGGGTGAGCTCTGCATTTGGATTCATTCAGCACAGAAGGAACCTCTCTGGCAAAGTAGATAGTTAGGCAACAGGTCCTGTTGTACTGAAAGAAATTTCATCCCCTGAATTGGCGTGCATAAGGGAGGAATGTTGCCCTTCTATGAATGGACAACTTCTGCATGTCTGGAGTTAAAGAAATTGCAGCCACATTGCACTACATCTCTCACCTTTTGTCATCCTTCCTGAACACCCAAGACAAAAGTCACTGAGCAATCCTAGATTTCCATGGTCTTCCTGGAAGATGCACATGCTTTCAGGTGCATCCTCTGTCATGGTCAGTGTATATTGGGCTTCTGCTCATGAGCTCTGCTGCAATGGCAGCAGCCCCTGGTTTGAGAAGCTGGGCTCTGTACAGGCAGTAGGAGACAGATCCAGTCCTTCCCCTCTCAGCTTTTACAGAAGCAGGGAAGGGCAGCCCCTTTGAGACAAACCCAGTGGGCAGCGTGATACCTTCCAGGACCACATCCAGGCTGAAGGTAACCACCAGATTAAGACAGCTTTCCTGGTAGTCTCTGCATTTTTACCCTTTTGTGGCTCAGTAATCTTCCCATTTTTTGCTAGAGCTGTGTTCTATCATGAACTTGCCCCTCTTAGCACTTATAGTCTGTTCTGAAACCTGAAATCCTGAGCGTAAACTTGGATCTGTATCACATGTAATGAAAATTCTCTATGGGGTAGGAATAAGTCCTTACAGCAATGTCAGATTTATGCTTCTTCTCAAGACGGGGGTAATATTCAAATGAGTGAGATGAGAGTCTGGCAGAATCTGACCTCTGTTTGGAAGATCCCCCACAGATACAGAAGTGCTTCTCTTCTGTCAATATACCTAACAGGAGTTTCATAGAGAGAGGAACAGACTGCAGGCTTTCAGTATGAATGTTTCTGAATCTGATCAGTATGAACCTGTTACTGATTGTAATGCTATCTCTGAATTAGTTTTTGTTCCTTCCCCAATTCAGAGAGACCCAACAGAGGAGTGGCTTCACAGCAGATAGTCTCTTCAATCAATGCTAAAAAGTTTTGGATGTTATGACAGTTCTTACCAAGGCCAAGATTCAATGCAGGAGGAGGCAGCATATATGGGGAAGAGATTTACATGCACATTAGTTCTCTACATAAATCTGTCTCCTTCCTGAAAAACAGCTGTGAGCTCCACAGACCCAGGATAGCTGTAAGACACAGACGGTGGAAGATTTATTATTTCTTTTAATACTTTAGCAATGATGTTATTTATCTGCCAAATGACAGACTTCTCCGTGGCAAGGATTTCATGTTCAGCCAGACTGCCATTTGAAGTAGCCTGAAAAGTTTGCAATCTGCTATGCAAGTAAGAGAAGGAGAGAAATTTTGCTCAGAAACAGCTGTAACCCATGAAGAGCAAAATAAAATCCACTCTGGCAAGGAGCTGCCCCTCTGAGTCCAGCTACTACAGTCTGCACAGCAGATTGATAACCTTTGTTTTCCCCTCCAGAAGGCCTTTGTTTTACCCATGCTGGTACCAAGGAGGAGCAGAAGGCATTAACTGAGAAGCAAGTGAGGTCAAAGATGGGTGTTCTGAATGATCAAACTGTGCTGCAAGCTAAATTCAGGTTAGTGTAATAGATCCCTCAGACTACACCACTTTTTCCTGTGGCTGCTCAGGCAGCCAAAGCCTAAGGCCTCTGTTGCTGAGGAACAGCCAGTGCAGGATTGCTTATACCTCTGTTGTACTAATTATTTTTGCCCAGCTGCTGCCAAAAACATCTGCTGCGTGATGACAGTCCAGGTTGTCACATCACCAGACAAGGTATCAAGAAAAGGCAGCTTTCCTCCCATGAATCTCTAAACACCTCAGAGACAGAGGTAAAGAAATTTAGTCAGGAGAAAAGCTCCCATCTTGTCATGATGAGTGTTATAGTGTTGGCCTGTGGATTTTTCCACCATTAGTGAGAGAAGGCAGCAGGAAAGGCTTGTCCTTGCTTCAGAGGAACAAGGAAAGCACTGTGTGTGAGGGGATGCAGCAGCTGATGGGAGTGAGAACAGAGGCTCTGTAAAACGTGGGAGATGCTCTGCTCTGCTGGATGCTGTACCCAGTCCTCAGACAGTTACATGAGGAAAGAGCCATGCCCACCCACAGCCAGCATTGAGGGTGCTCCTGGGACAGACTCTTGCCCAGCTGAGCACTGACCCTCCCTGCACCTGGGCAGGGCTCAGGCATTTGCCCCCGCAGGGTTTCCCTTCTTGGCTCTGCTGCCCCCGGCACAGAGGCACCAGATGCTCTACAGGCAAAGCCCTCTTCAAGATTGGCCTCATCTACATTCAATGCCAGACACGGGTGATGCTGCCTGGGGATTGCATTAAACTGTTTACTTTTTCTTCTAATCTATCAGAAGACCTTGCCAAGGTATCTTCGAATGCATCGGAAAAGCCTGGTATTCTTAGATCTTACTAGTGTCCTTAGCTCCTGTAAATTACAGGAAGGGTGAGTGACACAGAGTGTGCATTATCTTCTAAAGAGGCTTTTTATTATTGCAGTGCCAAGCTAGGAGAGAGCATGAAAAGAGCAAAGCAGGCAGTGAGTATTATTTCAGTTGTTGTGCTGTTCAAGGCTTGAAAAGGGTTGCTCTGAGCCATTGTCAAATGACCCCTGCTTTCAGTGTGGCTGGGTGGATATTCCCTAGTGTAGGGCTGCTGGGCTGAATCCAGCCCTAAATCTTTGAGAACAGGGCTGCTGTGAAGAGTGACACACAGCTTTTTTCTACATGGGAATATCAAGACAGGAGTAGCTTAAAAAAAAATAGGTCAGAGTATTTCTATTTTAAGTACTCATCAAGAAATAAAGAGGTGCAGCTTGTTTTTTCTGGTTTGCATTTCAACATTTGTGAGGAGTGTCATGGTGACGATGCCAGAGTTGAATTGGCAGCCTCAATCCAGGGCACCCTCTACGGGGTGAGGCCGCCCGGGGCTGCTCTGCCGTGCTGCCCGCAGCCCGGCTGCTCGCAGGCTCCTGCCCCCAGAGCTCCCGCTTCCTGGGGAGCAATGGTACGCTTAAGAAAATGTTCTCAATAAGTAAGAAATGCTCTTACAGTTTTTGCTTTGTTGATGCTAAATATCTGCCAGGCTGCCCTGGAATAAAATAAAGCACAGTATCAGATCAAATTCACTAATAGCAAAATCCTATTTACTCTGCATTTTCTCACCATACAAAGGCTAGTCATGGGATCCTTGGTAACAGCAGTCTCATTCTGCAGAGCAGATCTTATTTTACATTCTTGGGGCCAGACACTCAGTTGATGTAAGTAAGTATACCTCCAAGTTTTAGCTACCCTGATTTATGCTAGCTGCAATGCTGACCCTCTGTTAATTGCACACGTTACAATTCTGTGGAATTTCTCTTGCCACAGACTGCAATAAAAAAGCATTTTCTGGTGGTGAAAGGTCAGTAAACAGATCTGAGATGAAACAATCTCTTTGTGATTATGGTTATGCTTTAAGAATTATTTTGTCCTTCCACAAACATAACATACATGGTCTGCCTAGGAGTTTTGAACAAAAATGCTTTTGCACAATGACTACAAATAAAACAGTAAAATAGAAGTAAATTGTTTCCACTTTTAAGCACAATTGTTATTCCTGACTTTAAATCTGTCTATCTACACGCAATTCATCCTCCTAGGATGCTGCTGATGATTACTTGCCTATTTCCTTCATTCGTGGCTTGTAAGACCGTCCCCAGGGCAATGCCTGTTAATTTCTAACTTAGCCTGGTTTAACTAGCCCAGTTGTTCAGCAACCCTTAGACAGACAGAACTAGATTTCTGGACTTGCTTTTCCTCAAGTCAGCCGCAATCAGGCTGTTTAGGCTGATTCAGCTGAAGGTGAAGAGCCTGTAATCATTTAAGTGCAGTATTAATTTACAGGCCTGTGCCTGCATCCTTCCTGGAGCTGGACGGTTTGGCAGGGGAAGACTTGTCCCTGGTGGCAGGGCAAGGGCAAACAGCTTGTACAGAGCAGCTCATCTTCCTAGCCTGAACTGGTCTAGTTTTTCATAGAACACTGTCACCTCATCTGCTGTTCCTGTGAGCAATGCTGAGCCATCAGTCTGGGGACCACAGACCTGTGTCTCCCCACAAGGGGCAGCAGCAGGACAAGCACCCTTGGCCCACCTGGCCTGGAGGGTTTGCCCTGAGGCCAGCCAGTGTGGGCCACCCTCCAGACTGTTTGCTTGTGAGGAGCTACGCAACAGCCTGTGGCAGGGATGGGCAGTCCAGGAGGAGACCGGCAGCACACTCAAGCTGCTCTGAGCATCAGGATACTCCGTGCCTTCAGTGTCTCCTCTTTGCCTGCCAGGATGCTCCCTTCCATTTATGCCCCATTCTTCCAGAGACACACGCGGGGGAGGCTCGGACATAGACCCTGTGAATGCCAGATACTGCCCCATCCAAACTTGGGTCTGCCCCACCAAGTAAACATCACGATGCTCTTAATATCCTGTGTTCCTTCCACCCTTCATGCCCACCCTGTTTAAGCACCAGTGGCTTTTTACACAACTCAGAGCCTGCTCCAGACCTATGGAAGCCATGCATGCAAGTGCCTGTCAGGCAGCTTACTATGCAATGATCTCAGGCTTTGGAGCAGGGTCTGTCATTTTACTTGACTGGAGGCTCTTACTTTCCCTTACTTTGACCTTACCAGTGAGCATTTCCAGTAATCACCAAAAATTTCTTGTAACACTACCAAGGGGGTGGCAGAAGCAGAGCCTTTGTGAGGCACACACACACATATTCATTAGTCTTCAGAAAGAAAAGAGCTAAAATCAGCAGCAGACATTGCTACTTAAGATTTCCTCCCTGGATTTCTAACTCAATGATATGTAATGAAAAGAGACTTTGTAAAACAGAAGGAAAGTAATTAGATCCCTTAAGTTTTTGCATACAAATTGATGCAGATACTATAAACAAGTATTAGTCTAAGAACTCCACAGGCATCTGCAATTTCAGAGCCACTTCAGATTTTGCAAATCACAGAATCTACTCTGGATCTTCATCAGAAGTATTAGCATTGATTTCTTACAAAACCTCCATCTAGTTGCATAAGGGAATAAATTTAATCTTTCCCTGTTTTGGGTTTTAGTCCTTCCATCACGCTGCATGGAGGTATGATTTATTTGTCCTTGTCAGAACCCATAATTAAAGTACAGATCGATTACACAATGTCTGACATAGCTGCAGACTCTATGCATTGCAAGTCGGTTTTGAACCTAGGGAGTATGACACAGCTGAGACTGCATATGGCTTAGTATTATATAGGAGGAATTTATGGAAGATACTTGGAAGCAGAAATCAGATTAAAAGAGAGAATTATTATTTTTTGCTTGCCTAAATATGAACATAAATAAGGCTGTACATAGATTTTTCAAGTCATAGATTAGTCAAGGAAAAGGATTGTAAACACTTCCTCTAAGCGATGGCATTATTAAATGTTCACTTGACATGTGAAAAGCTTTATTCTGCGATTTAAAAAACAATGACATAGTTATTAGTCCAAACTGACCTGTATTACTTTCAATGTTTGCCACATGCATGGAATATAATTAGAGCTCAATTGAATATGGAACATTCAATTGACATATGAATAGTTCTGAATTCCTTCTTTGGGGTAAAGTTTCAAAAAATACCAAGAGCGTAATCAATTTAACAGCAGGACTAACCCATCGATAAAGCAGAGATCGTATTCATTCAGGCACTGCAAACACATTTGAATACGGAAACATATTTCAGCCTCAGGCTTCCTAGAAACGCTTACATAGGATGGGGAGAAAATGGCTGTAAAATGTCAGCTGCCTTGACGGTCTTTTTATTAAGCACGGAAGTAACCTGAATATGTTTTGCCTGCAGATCTGGATTTGCCTGTGTCATAAGAAATGACGGAAAGCCTTTGCTGGGAGTTGTTAAAAAAAAAAGTAGAGGCTGAATTCAGTCCTTTTCCTGTCTAACACTTGCTGAGGCTTTATTAGCCAACATTGTTCACATCTGCTTATAGGAGCACACCAGAGGAGCATGTGATCCAGCTGTTGCTATGGTATCTAGTGGGATTTTAAGAGAACAACAGAAGAAACAGTGGCAAGAACCCCTCCAGCTGACACCTGAGTTAAAGGGACATTGCCAAAAATGACGAGTTGAACATACTTAACCTTTATTTGTCAGATTTTTCTGAAGGAATTGAGTATTTAGCACTCCAGTGAGAATTAAGAGCACCTGGAGCCTCTGGCGGGAAAGGATAACAAAACCAACAATACTGTCATGCAATTTCTTTTTAAATGCCTCCTTAATTTAGCAGAACGACATCTGCTTTACTGAGCTCTGAAAACATTCAGTAAGCCTAGCTCATCATCAGTGCAAGAGGATAGATACCTAGTTCATTACAGAAATCAATGTGTAGGCGAGGGCGCAACAAACTAGCACCTTAAACCAACCTTTCCTTGTCTCCCCCTCATTCCTGCCAGACTATAGATAATAGAAAGACATCAAAACCTTGTTCCCCAGATACTTCCCAAAGCAATACTGCTCTCCCTAATGCCCTGCTGCTTCATCATGCATACAGCCTATCAGAAAAACAGACATACAGAACGAGGTGCACACAAAAATCTGTTCTGGGGACTATTTTTCCATCTTCTTCAGACGGAGGTTTTCCAAGAGCTGTAAACAAATAAGCAATGAAATTCTAATGAGTGTTTGTTTGACTGAGCACAATACTCAGCCTTTCATGAGCCAGCAAGCAATTTGGAGACTGCAATTGGGAGACTGGGCTTTCCCCTCGTTTCTGCTGGTACTTCCCTTCAGTGGGTCGGTCAGAAATACTGGGATTACTGTTCTGGCTCTGTTGCATGCCTGTGGCCAGCCAGGCTCAGCCTGTGATAATTGGTTTTGTGAAAGTGAAAACAATGTACTACACATGG
Organism: Fulmarus glacialis; assembly: GCF_000690835.1. Lineage (NCBI taxonomy): Eukaryota > Metazoa > Chordata > Aves > Procellariiformes > Procellariidae > Fulmarus > Fulmarus glacialis. Next base: position 55,470 of record NW_009192286.1, on the reverse strand, counting down.
AGCATCCCTTGCTCTGGCCCCTGGAAGACATCCATGGATAAGAGAGGACCTATTTGAGATGATGTTATATTTGGTCATAAGTGGCTGTGAAGCAGCTGTCCTTGCTCCTGGGGAAGACTTCTGTTTCTGCCATCCCATCCTTGAAGTCTCAGGGCTACTTTCTGTGCCTGGGCATTAGCCTACAGCCAGCAAACATGCTCTGAGGTGGAGGGACTCTGAGGCAAAAGCCGACCAGAGGCAGAGCGATGAATGCCCAGGGAGCTCGGTCTGCCATGTTGCTCTACCCACCTGTCCAGGGGAGGCTATAAATCTCCCCTTTGAATGCCTGTCCTTCCCCTCTGCCATGGTGTGGCTGTGGGTGACTGTAGTAGCATCCAGGAGAGCCTACAGAACTTGCCTCTGCGTGGTGCCCTGGCTGGTTCTGGGGAACCAGTGTACCGAGGGGTGCCAGTGTTCCCCCAGCTGGGAAAAGCTGAAGTTTGGGATTTCACTTAGTTGTGGATGAAGCTTCAAGCAAGGCTTGATTTTGTCCTGATGCTTCCTCCATTTCTAGCATTAGCCTTGATAATGATAACCTCTGAGAGCCACCACCATGTCCACTGTGTAGCTGCAGAACTACTGTGTGTTCCTTGCAAAGACAGAGGACCAGACATGATGCTAATGAAAGAACAACGCACGCTGTGTTGAACAAAAACGATCGAGGAATCTGCTTTCCTGACTTGAACACAGCTAGTTTGCTCTGCCAAAGCTAGGAGAGGGCTTAAAAATGTATTTCTTCTCCCTGGTTCCTTTTGAATATTATAGACTTCATGAATTAATCAGGAGAATACTTGGTGTAGTAGGTGGAGATCTGAGTTTTTGCAGGAACACAAAATGCTTTGTAAAACTAATCTATAAAACAAAGACTTGCAAGAATTGTATGCAGTTTAATAGCTCACTTATACAACTTGATGATAAAATATGCATAATCCAATATTATATGGCTTTTTTCCCCCTGACATAATATTAATAATTTATGATTTTTTTTTTCAACCACAAACCTCTTGCCATGACCCAGTCAAATATTATCAATCTAGAATGTACTACCTTGCAAACCAAACCAGGAGACATCCCACTTTGCACAAGTAGTCCCGCTACACACATGCAACAGAACAGCAGGGCTGGGCTAAGAGCTTGGATAAGAAGAAGTGGCTCTCATATGCTTCCAAGATATTTCTTATAATTGGCCTCTGAAAGGTCATCTGCTAATTCCACAGTAGAGGAAGGCTGTAACTTTTAGTAACATGGAAAGAGGCACTTCATGGCAACACTCCTCAGTTCAGGAGAGCCAACAAACCAGCTTATCAAAATGCTGATAAAGAAGCAACAGAAAAGAAGTTTGGGAACTTCTGCTGAGGGGCTGTTCAGCACGCTGGTGAATGGAGTGAGCAGAAGGCAGGAAACTCTGCAGTTAGCGAGGCTGCCGCCTGGGTCGTGTCCGCCCCTCGCTCTGCCCCTAACCATTCAACCTCTCTTCCACTGTGTCTGGCACTAAACCTTTGCAAGCTTCTTCCTGTTGATTCCCACAGAATACTAATGTCTGTCTTTTTCGTTGTTTTGATTAATTTTGGTCGTCTATGACAAAATCATGGCCTTCCTTCAGAAAGGGAGACCTTTGCCAGGGGCACTACTGGAGGTGGTAATTTGTCCCTGATATCCAGTTCTTACCTTTCTTTTTTATACAGAAGCTACATAATTGCACTGTCTATTGGCATCACAAGTGACTATTTCCAGTCCATTTTTTTTCCCTTTGTTTATGTATTTTTGCATCTTTGCCTTGGCTTTCTTTGCCTAAAACTTTCAACAAGCAGAAGTGCTTTTCAATAAAAAAAGCTATTTAAGGCACGAGAATTTTCTCTGCCTTCTGCTTCTGTACATGCTATGGACTTCTCTGTCTCTTCCCACATCCTCTACACCTTTGTATTTGCCTTTCTGTGCTTCTGCTCCTCAGCCTGTGTACTAGTGTGATCTCATCTCTGCTACAGTTCTTAGTCACTTCCTCCTGCCCCTTGCAATCCCATTTCTCTTCACTCCCTAGCTGCCAGCTCTCCATATCCCTGCGTATGCAGTAGGCTCCTATTGCTATTTCCACATATGCAGTGGGAGGTTACAAATATATATTGATCCAATCAGCTCTTCAGTGGCTGTTCAGCTGCAAAGATCTCAGTCTCTCATTATTCCAATGGGCGTGTGGAATAGCAACCTATTGACATGGGAGAATATGAAGGTCTGGATTGGCATGAGCAAACTAGTCAAAGGTGACACTGTGCGTGCCCTGATTGTCCCCAAATGTACTCTCATGTCTATTTTAAATTCCTACTTATTTGGAGACCGAGGATATTACTCTCAATAAACAATTTGCTTGGAAAATATCCTTTGTAGTCTTGGTGGTTTAGTGAACATTGCTCAGTTACCCTAAATTATTTCCTTAGTTACATTTTTATTAAGATGCCCAGAGTGTTTGAGTATGAGGTAGGTTCCCAGGAATTAAAGATTAACACCACCAGGGTTTCCCTGGAGATTTCAGAACATGAAAGGGCAAATTGCTGGTGTACAGAAGGCAAACTCCTGTTATGGCAACGTGTTCACAGCTGTTATGAAGGGAGGCAAAGCCTTGTAAAGCGAGGTCAATAAACCAGACAGTAAATCAAGTTTATGAAAGTCATGACTGGTGGGACTACATTAAAATGTTATCTGGGAAATGTATGACAGCCATGGATGAAATAACTTTTGTCTCAGGAAGGCCAGTGAGAGCAGATTGATTTAGTCTGTTGAGAAGCAGGGAAGAAACACTAAATATTGATACTTTGGGAACTGTCTATGGACCAAATGACAGCGAGAGTCAGAGGCAAAACAATGTGTAGTGGCAACACACACAAGGCTCCGTTTAAAAGTTCTTATGTGACATAAATGCAGTTTTCCAGAGAGGCTTGTTCTTCTGGAGAATCCCACTCTCTTTTTTCTGTGTTTTATACTTTCTAGAGCTCATAGTGTGTTTTGTTTGCCAAATGTACCTACCTATTGCCCAGTTAGAAGCAGTATTTTTTTGTCAATACAGAGAACAGGTGATATTAAGAAAGAATTCTGAGCATGATGGCAGGGAAGTTAAATTTGTTGAATCTTTGTACCCACTTCCACGTATGGCTTTCAGAATTAGCTCCAGTGAACATATATTTCTATTCGGAACCTAAATTTCAGTTAGTTCAATTTACAATAACTAATGATTAAAAAGATAAATAATAAAGTTAATAAGTCCAATTATTCTATTTATAAATACTCTAAACAGGCCTGAAAGCTGGTAACTGAATGTGGTGATTTACTTGAAAAGCAAGTGGGCAGCTGGCTGTTTTATTAGAAACGAATGATCCTTCCCCAGTACTTGATAACTTCCTCTGAAAGCTGCAACTGTCGCTGTTTTGCAACGAGATACTCGGAAGACAAAGAACAAAGTGTTAAATGGCTGTGTTCCAAGCACACATGGTAGCGGCTTTGTTATGACCTAACTACACACTATGTGACGCAGTGTTTTTAAGGAGTAGTAATGACTTTTATTAGACAAAAATAATTGGAAACCAGGCAAGTTTTCTTCAAGTCTAGAATAAAAGCAGTTGCCCTCAAAGCTAAACACAGGTTGAGAACAATTGCTGTGAATGTAATTTTCAAACCTCTGTAAGATTCTTTGTTTGAAGTTGCCTTAAGATTTGCAGCTCTCTAACAGAGAATTAATTTAAGCTCCAAATTTGAGTGTCTGCCTGATTTTTCTGCATGCAACAGTTTTGCTGCCTGGCAGCTGTTTTAATCTGCAGGCATTAATAGTACATGTGATATGCTGTTTTATAAAGACCACTTATTGTACAGCACTTAAGGTATAAAACACACTCAGCTGACACAAGAGTACTGTGGTTCCAACCCCAAAGAACTCAGGCATCTTTAAAACTTATTCCTTACAGCCTATGGCTATGAGTAAACTGTCTTTGTTAGCTGAGTTTGAGTTCAGGCTTGTTCCCCAAGCTGAGTGCTATGGAAAGCTATAGAAATCTACAGAAACAAGACCAAACTGGAAGGAGCACAAATTAGAAGAGGAAAAGGAGGGATGTGCCAATGAGCTCTGTAACCTTTTTCTTCCCTGGAGGGTGCCTGAAGTGCACTACCATGGAGAGTTCACTACTCTGTAAATACAGAAATTTCAAAGATGTTATGTGTTGCCCTCGGTTACTGGAAACCCCTTCTAAAGTAAAGGAGTCATCCATCCTAAAAGCATTAACACTGGCAGATCCAGTCCAAGTTCTTTGATCAAATAGTGACAGCCCAAAATATTACTCTGAGTGGTGCCAGTTCTATCCTGCATTTCAAGGGAACAGCAAAGCACCATTATTTGAATTACACATTTGGTCCCTAGGCTGCATTAAGCCCTTAGAAAAGGCTCTCGAACTTCACATCCCTAAAAGTAGCAGATGAAATAAAGAGAAACATGAAGGACAGGGGAAAGAAAAGAGCTCTACCAATGAGAAAAGACTTATTAGACTTGGTTTCTCCTGAGAATGCTGTCTGCCAGGTTGGTATAAAATGCTGGCGTTCAGACAGAGATCTGCTCATTTAGAGTTCAGGTTGTGCAACAGCGCTTAGCTAACAGATGTTTCTGAATGTAAAAGGACACTATTGTCTGTAAGACTTGCATGCTCCAATGGTATCTAGCCATTAAAATCAAATTATAGAATCAGGAAGAATCAAAACTCATGTAGTAACATCTGTAGGATCCATAAATGAGGCAAGAGCCATTTATAATCATCCTGCTTGTCCTAAGTGCTGTATCATATTACACCAAGATTTTCTGTAGATGCTCCAAGGACAACAAGGAAACAACAAAAACAAAGGAGAAAGGAACTTAAAAAACTGTGTTCAGCAACATCTGCTCTTTACTACAGTCACTATTACGTACACACAGTCACTTGTCTTCCCTGTCTCTCCCGAGTCAAAGACTAAATCAGATTCAGCCAGAAGGTGGCCTAATTAGATTGCTTTTATATTCAAGGTAGCACCACCTGGAGTCATTAACACTATAAATTATAGGAGTTCTCTCATGACAGAGCACTACAGTGCTTGATGAATAGGAGGAGGCGGAGCTGAGTGGCTTTAGAAATCAAGACAGAAGGAATCAGAGGAGCATGGGAGACTTCTGGGGCTGCATCTCAGTGGGTTTTATGAAACAACATTATGTATTAAGAATAAGAGGGTGGCTTAGAGAACAGAAAACATCAGCATGGATAGTGTTTATGCTTTATGGACTCAGCATGAAGTTTTAGGCTCTAAATGTGCCTTCATTTTCAAAACGGGGAAAAAAAGGGAAAGGTTTCTCAGATATATGATATTTTTAATACCAAAAACCACTGGTATATGGATATCAAAATGCACATAGTTCCTGGTGCCTCATTTTTCTGAGAAAGTTCCAGTATGACACAGGAGCACAGAAGACAGAGACAGAGTCTTTGCTTGTTATTGCTGCTCTTCAGAGGTGTGAAGCACTCAGACGTTACACAGCAAACCCCTCAGCAGGGACTGGTGATATGGGATGGCCAAATTTAACCACTTTTGCATGGTCTGATTTAAAAAGACTGTGGCATTTAACATCATATGAAAATAAGGCCTTGTTTTGATGCATCTACAGATGCACTCAAAAATCAAGCCACTATTCAAAAACATTGTCGCCTGGAGCTTTATTCGCAGAGAGCTTATGCAAAGCACAACTGTCAGAAGTCTGACATCTCACAGATGTGAAGGTTAGCAACTCCGCATATGAAGCAGGTATAAACTAGAAAATTGAGGTAGATACAGGACAGCATCAGGAAGAAAGAGAAAGGGACAAATGTAGGAATGTGTCTGTGGATGGAATGGAAAATAGCCAAATTACTTTAAGTGGTATTTTTTTATTAGAAAGCCAACACAGCTATAGATCAGAGAACTGAAATTCCATACACAGGATATTATTTACATAACTGAAGTTTCCAAATGATGAAAGTATGGGATCTTTTTTAAGATTCACAAAAACTGTGTGACCCTGCCACACCTTCCATCATGTGGCAGGTGATAATTCATCATCCATCATCCCAGGCAAGAACAGAGTTCTGTTTTTTGCAGTGTGGGAGAAGTTGATTTGGATGCCTGAGGAAAAAAAATTATATAACGCTTGGGAAGCACTTTCAATATGAAGTTAACTTTCTTTCAACAGAATGCTAATGATCATGGAGATGACACTGAAGGTCAAACTCTGCAGCCTGTCTGTATCAGGACAGAGTGGTGAGATAAAGAATAAGCCCAGAAGTGGATTTTGAGAAAAAACGAGGCATTTTCGATACAACCAGACTTCCCACGCTGTAAACGATGTGGTCATTTTGAAAATTATTTTTAAAGAAAATGGTACAAATTAGCTCTTTCGGTATTTTTCTTTTGATTCCATTTCCCTTTGCGTCTCCACTGCTAAATGTTATATAGTTTGAAATAAATAATAGTCAGTTCCACCATGTTCGCCAAAGGTATTACAAAGCACAGAAGGGTTGTCATGGAGACAGAAATTCTTAAGTGAAGCAATCGAATCCCTAAAATATTTAAGCAACACTTACTCTGCAGGACAAACATGAAGTAGAATATTTGCGACAAGAAGCTAGGTTGGAATTTCTTATGTTGAAATTGAAAAAGAAAATAAACCAAAACCTATCTTGGGAAATAAAACCAAGTGGCTGCTAGATGTGTTTAAATGAGAAAAAATGTGCACAGCCACTTTCATGTCTACACGAGGACATGTCAACTCATCACAGAAAAAGAAATAAGCATAGCTACATCTGTGACTTTCACCTGCTTCCTGGCTGAAGTGGTGCGACATGTCTTTTCTGATGAGGAAAGCAGGTTTCTCTGGGTGGTTCAAACCATCAAGAAGAATGAACTGTATTTTCATTTTCTCTGCCTTTTCTTTTTGAGTGACTGCTTAACCTACTGAGTTGACGCAGCGAGTCGGTGATACGCAAAAGCATAGGCGCCTTGTGAGAGGACACTAAAGAGGTAGCTCAGACCTACAGAAATCTAATTCCTACCTAGCGTTGTTTTAATACCAAACCTTCTCAGACCTGAAATAATAGAAAGGGCAGCTGCCAAAGGCAATCTGTTAATTGCCTTTTCCATCACACTTAATTAAGCTATCTTTGACCTGGGAATTACATCTACAAGCAAAAGGGATGTGTTTTGTGGGACAAAAATTGGATAGCTGAACTCAAAGTGTACCCACCAAACTGTGTCCAGCACTGCTGGAAGGTATTAGGAAATTAATTTTGACCAGGTTTCCAGTCTTTCCCATTACTCCTGGCCCTTACTGTTCCTTTCTGACAGGTTTCTTTTTCTCCTCTCTTTGTATCATCCAGTCATTTCCTCTCCTCACTTTGCACTAAGCAGCAAGGGGAGAATAACATGGAGCCAGAGGAAAGGAGCAAAACACTGGCTGAAAAGAAAAAAGCAGACATGGAAATCCGAACAGATGTCTCAAGAAAAACTCCCATGGACCTTCACTGGGATATCTGCCCAAGTAAGGGGAGGGCAGGAAAAGGCCTAGAGAGATCTTTAAAATATTGCAGAGCTTGTAGTTAATTCAGATCAAGAATTCCTGGGGACAGTGTGTGGAGAATGTACCGAAGGTGTAGGAGGGACACATAGTTTTCGCAATATCGCTGCTTTCCCAGGCTCTCCCGAATCTGTTGTTTTGAGAGCTATATGGTTTAACCCTCAGGAGAACACCGGACACTCTCAGTGTGAGACAATTTATGGCAGGCCAAATACCAGAAATTAATCCATTCGGCCTTATAATAAATCCCCCACTGATTAATGCAACTTCCTAAAGTTACTGATAAAGGAGCCCTGTATTCCCTGAAAACACTGAATGGTTACAGGACTGCAGTTCTGACAGCTCATATCCACAGCATGCGTAATGTAAGTGCCCACCACCTCCTGTTGCTGACTGACAGAGAGAAGGAGGAGATGGGCAATAAGTAGAGGTTCCTCATCTGATAACTGGCCTACCCCACATAAACCATTGATAGCTGATACTTGTCACCTGATGCAGGGGAATATGGGACCCTGAACTTGTCACACCTTGGCACCCCCACAGTAAGTTTGTGTCCTCTCTTAATCCTGGCTTCCTGCTTCCTCTCCCTTTTGCAGCCAGCTCCAACTTCTCTCTGTGTTTTCATGGCTCTGAATGTTTCAAACCTTGCTGCTCTGTTTTTCCTTTCTCATTCCTGATGAAGGCTTCTCCAGGTCTTTCAAAAAACGTCAAGTCTTTTTTAGCACCAGTGTTTACACCTATGGGTAGCAACTTGCTCCTCCTCTCTTCCTCATGTGCCAAACCTCTCTCTTCTTTACGTTTATTCTGCTTGACAATTTCTCTCTGACAAAGCATTTACAGCAATGCTGCTCCCCCAAAATACACTGAGCCTCTCAGCACTCGTTCTGTTATTTTGCAGAAGGCTCTTACAAATTTGAAAATCACACAGCTCAGAGAACTGATTGGCTTTTTAAAGCGCTGACCTCTGTATATGTGCAGATTAAATGCAAGGATCCACTTCCCATGCACAATGGGGCTTCAGGGAAACAAGTGAGCAATTATATAGTGACTTCACCGGTGTATCACTGTTATGGGTCCTCTGGGCTATTCAAGTAGTCCAGAGTAATCAGGGTGCATTGTGTCCTGGGTGCAAAGGCCTTCCTCTCCCACACACTCCTGATGTTATTCTTGCACCCTGGGGGCTGTGCAACAGACCAGCAGGATCACCCTGTTCACCGTCAGCCTTTACTCCATGAGGTTAGCCTGAGTAGTCACTGTGAGGGTGACATACCTCTGTCTTTGGGACATGCAGCACGCACAAGCCACCACACTCAGAATCAGGGTCTGGATTTCACAACCCACGTGAGTCTCTGAAGTCCTTGCCCAGCCTGAAAGCTGATGGAGCTTTTGGGCAGGGTCACACTTTGGCTGAGCTGTCCTTAGCATAAAGATGGCATTAATTAAACAGTTATACCAATAATAAAAACTTGGCTAGTTATCAGGCCCAGACAACACATCCAGCTCCCACAAAGCATTCTCTTCTCCTCCACACATGCAAACACTGCAATTTTTGTATTACACTGATTCAGTAATGGATCATTCGGTAATCATTCATTAGCCGAAACACTCGCGTCCAACAGCAGCATAGAATCTCATCTCTGTACCTTCAGAAACCCTCAAGAGATGATTAAAAAGCCCCAAGCCCTCAGAAATGTCAGAGTCTGGGAATCCCTTTGTTTTAAATGAAGCTAAAGACCAACCCTTTCTCTGAAATGCTCAGCTTGTTCTGAATGGCTGTTTAAATCAAATACAGATACGCTCTATTCTTTCTGCAGAGCCGTTTGCCTGCTCAGAGACAGAGAAAAGAATGTTGCAACATAAGTGCATGCACATCTCCGCATAAAACAATCCCCACACCCAGGTCTGTGATCAGCTGGATGTCCCAGAGGATGAGGAGGTATTTTAACGATGCTGCAGCTTGTTGGAAGAAAAAGAAGGGCAGGAAGTGGAGAAGGCATGGGGGGCAGAAAAAGGAGAACAGATTTTTCATTATAAGGATAACATTTACAAATACTGTTCCCTTTGAGCGAGGTTACATTTAAGCTAGACAGCTCAGACAATATTAAAACTGAGATGAGGATTTATTTCTGAAGTACTTTTCTTCTGAGAAACCTGAAACGCTTTCAGAGAAGCATGAATTAAGCCTCACAGCAGCAGCGTGTATGAAGCATTTATACCCCATTTAGTAGATGGGGTATAAAAATGCAAAGAGGTCACGTGAGTGGTTCAAGGGCGTACAGGAAGTCTGTGGCACAGCACAGAAATAGAATCCAGACCTCTTGACTCCTAGACTTGTTCTTTAACCACAAACTCATCCTTCTTCCCTTAAATATTCAAGAAGTTGAAAGCCATGCAGCATCAACAAGTCAAAGACCTGAGCCATGCTTGCCTTAGATTTTGTAAGTATATACCTAAAATAGTATATGCATAGACAGGAAAAGATAATTACCTGGGGCATTACATAATAAGTGTAGTATAAATGGTAAACTTGTTTTCTTCCTTGGTGTGCTGCTGGAGTAGGACTCCCTGAGTTCATTCTTGTTCCCCACTGGGAAAGGATTTCAAGAAATGGCATTGGGAGAGGATAGCTAGTGCATGTTTGTTGACCCGGACCTTTCTCACTTCAATCAATGAGATATTTACAAGAAAAATAAATAAGTATGCATAAGTGTTTTGCACTTTTATAAAGATGATGCTACAAGGAGAATGCAGGAGCAAAGGATGAGCTTTTTTTAATCTGTAGTAAAAGCTTCTACAGGACTTAAAAAAAGATGTTGCTTATTATTGTGTTTGAATGGAGGCATGGCAGCAAAGATCACGTATTTCTGAAGTGTAATTCTTCAGTGTTAAACAGGAAAGCCTACTTTCAAGAGAGATTTCTAAAATCAAAAGTTGCTTGTGTTTTCACTGGTTAATGCTTAAAATCCGTCTTCTGGGTTCAGTTCACCAACTTAAAGCATCATACAAAGAAGGCAATTTTAGGCAAGTCTGACCTTCTTTCATGACTAAAGAAAAAAAAAATCCAGTCGTGTTTTCCAGTGTTCGATCACTGTGCAGTTTTGTGTGACACTGGCTATTTACTTTTGGTGTGAAACAAGGCCCTTCACAGAGACTCATATGTGCTCTTTACTGAGATATCTTTGAATTCCAAGACACAGCTGCACCTCCAGTACTGTTAGTTTGGTCAGAAGGCATTAGTCTCAAAACCAGGGAGAGACAGAAAACATTTGCCTCCCATAAGTGGTTAGTCTTGGGTGAGGACTAGTAACAGTAAATTAAAAGGAAGAGAAAAAGGAGAGATCTCTTACTTTTCTTTTTGGTTTTGTTTTGTTTTCTAGCCCTGGTATTTAAGGCCTATTTGTCTGAATGCATATGTCTTCTGGGTCCTGATTTCTAGCCTCACTGTTCTACAGTGGTATTTTAAAAAACACATAATAGAGTCCTTTTAATTGCCCAGCTCCCTTAGTGAGCAGCCTATTGCACTCAGCAATTGAAATACCAAATTAAACAAGACACCAATACTTTAAAAGCAGTGCTCCATCTCAGAGATATGCAGAAAAAAGCTAATTTCTAGGCAGGTCCTTGGACCTGGAAGAACTGCTTTTCATACAAGGGTAAAGACAGACCTGCTTTTTGCCTCATTCCAAAGGAAAGGAGACCTCTGGCCGGGCTGGCGTGGGAGTCCAGTCCAAGCATATCGTCTGGATGCCAGCCTTCCTCCCAACACTGAAGCAGTTCCTGGTTTTGTCTATACATATATGCAACAAGATATGGACCAACAAATGTGAAGGGAAGAGAATCAGCACAAGACCAAGCCACCAGAACAGCCACAACCATTAGACATCTCCCCAGAGCAGAATTGCCACCCTTCATTAAGAAGTGGCCATTACTTGTTATTATTACTGAGTTTATATTGCTTCATTGTGGTTTTCCAGTTGCACAGGAACACAATCTTTAAGAATTTGCTGGGGGATGGGTTAGATTACTTTTCAAATCAGAACTAATCTATGCTAGGCAGACAGGCAGTTGAGGATAATTTATATTAAAAAGAAAATGCACAGATACATTCAAGTAGCAACCAACAAAATGAAAACTCATGCGTCGCTGGCTTCTGAAATTTTCGAAAGCCCCATCCTGACACTACACTGTGTGATTTGAGGGCTGTACCCTAGTTGTGCTTATTCTGTGGGGTGCAGGTTAGAAAATAGTGCCTTTTTGCACCTCAGAGTAATTCATACCTTCAAGCTTGATGCTCATTATAGTCCTGCAAACAGGTGAACCTCTAAGCTAGGATCCCTCGCAGCCTAATGGCAACATGAATTATTGGATTTACTAATGAGATGTTACAGGAAACTGATAGAGGTAATTTGTACAGAGAAGTAATCTGCCCAGATAAAATAAACATGGAGTTAAATCTTTGTACAAAACTCACTGCAAACCTGAAACAAGCTTTTTGTCATATGTTATCTGTTTTTAATTAGGGAAAATACAGTACAGGGCAGGTTTTCTGAACAGCGTGTATTTGTCTCTGTCTTATAGATAAAATTCTGTGGCTCCAAAATGGACTAGAATTTCACAAACCTGAACTGGCAATAAGAAAGAGACTAAAGACATACAAAGAATGGTCTATGTTCACAGCATTAAAGGATATGTTCTTCGCTGTTGTGGTGCTGTGACTCAAATCACTAAGGTGCTGAAAAGCCAAAGGAACTATCTTGCTGCATGGGTCTGCACTTGTACCAAGAGAATGATGATATTGTAGCGTGACACATCAGTATACTCAGAGGCAGCATCGAATAGTGAGAAAAGGTCACGCTGTATCTGATTCAAAACTGGTAGAAATAGCACCTTGAAGATCCCCGCTGCACTCGGCAGACGAGGGCTGAGTAAGTACGTGGAACACAACAGCACTCTGACAAGCATTCATTCCTCTGTTATAGTTTTTGCTGTTGTTTGGTGCAGTACCAGAAAGACAGGAAGAACAGGGATCATTTCCTGTGAGATTTTTTTTTTTTACCATCCCATTCTTCTTAAAGACATTTGATTAATTAACTTCGTAGGTAAAGATACTTCATTTATGTCTTGCAGATTTAACAATCATTTTCATCACATTAGTCACCCAGAAAAATCTTCCTTGATATTGCCATTGGGCAATATTGTTTCCATATTTTTTCCAGAAGTCGCAGAATAGCGACAATACATCTGCTCCCTATGATTATCTTGATGTGTCCTATTACTTGTATTGCAATCATATCTAGGTGACCTGGCACAGATGTGTTCCTCTGGGCTGGCCAGTTCTTGACAGAGAAACATCCTTGCCTGAAAGGTTGTGAAAAATGGAAGAAGAGAGAGTGAAGAAGACCACTGAAACTTTCAGGCCCAGCTCCTCAGACTTTTCCTTACCATGAAATGACACAGCAGTGTTTTCCTCTGTTACCATGGCATTCTGCAAACAACTCCAGCACACTAGCTAGAAATTAAATGGGCAAACCTCTAAAAGTTTGGCAGTTTGAATAAACATCTGTGAGGATCTGGCTGCACTTGGGGACAGGCTATCCCTTGCAAAAGAAACCACAGATATTGGTAGAGACGCATCCCTTTTCTAAGGGCCTCCACAGAGTCCAGAGGAAAGGGTATGAGGCAAATAAGATCTATATCTAGAAAAGGAGAGAGACAGGGGAGTGGCTGGAAAAAAGTGTCCCATGGTGGGGAATCCTGTACAGTGCAGAAAGATAGAAGGGATTAGAAAACAAAGAGATGAATGGAGGAGACCAGAGAAAGAGGTGCTCTCTATTCCACGAAGAAGAGCAGAATGCATATTATATTGCAGAAGACAACTGCAGTGCTTTATGTATCACAAATGATCACACAATCACGGGCATCTTCCCAGGGAACCTCTCAGAAGGCTTCCAGGCCTGTGGTCTTGGAGAAGGGCAGGTTCTCCTGAAAGATATTACCAGCTGCAAGAGAAGCAGGGACCACAGAGCTGTAAGCTGAAGATACTAATGATCTGCAGTCTGGGCAAAATTTAGGAGTTCATTTAGGAAACCACTGGGGGAAGAAGGAAGCAGAGTCAACCCTGCTAGAATATTAAATCATAAATAGCTGGAGTCGTCTGACTTTCCCAAGGCTATTCTTATTTCTATTTCTAAATCTTCCTATCACAGGTTATGTGAGAGTTTAAGTCAGCCTCTTGGGTTGGGATGGACTTTTTTTTTCTGAATAAGCACTACGTATAATAAGACATATATTGCTTCAGGTAGTGCCTCCCTTTCCAGGAAGAAGTGCTGTTCAGAAGGGACATCCAGTGATCACAGTGACGGTGGGGCCATTGGCCAACCTTCTCTCCTGGGTGACTTGGCTGAATGCGGCAGAATGTCAGATGCCTTGCATCTGTGTGCTCCCATCCTTCCGCTATTATGTACACATCCCAGTCTCAGCTGAGGCTGCAAGCAGGAATAACCCAAAATACCACAACAGCAGCTGTTTTGTGGGATTTTATGGAACTGAAACCCAGGAGTACTGGAAATCTTCAAATAAAGCTTTTTCCCATAAAAGAAACTTCCAGATGCATGAGCCCTGAGTGAGTGTGAACAAGCAATGTTTGGCTAGTAAGCTTGCCCTTTTGATGTCTGCCACTTGCCATTTGATTTTTAATAAATATGTAATAACTTGCTGAATACCACAGTAATTCTTGAGAACCTTGATGCATGATTTGGTGGTAAAAAGGTATATAGTTTCATTGGAGGGCCACCATCAACCTGACCGCATATTTTAGCAGGGTTTCCTTCCCTGGATAGATTATTCTTGAATAAAAAATTCCGAAACTGAGAGCAGTCCTTACTAAAAACTTCCATGGGTTTGACAAGCCAGTGAGCAAGTGCTATGATGCTCAAAACTATGGGCTTCTCCGTGTCAGCATGGTAAGAATTACCTCATCAAATGATGAAATTAGATAGTTTGACATCGTCTGTTCTTCAGAAAGCCATGCTTTTTTCATCTAGGTACTTCTGAACAATGGCTTGAGTAATTTTTCCAGTATTTCTGCAGGAACTGAAATAAGCTGATCTCTCTATAATGCCCTGACTCTTCTTTCTCCCTTTTTTGAAGAGAAGTATTACATTTGCCCTCTTCCCTTCTTTGATAGCTCACCTTTCTTGAGAGAACCACAAATGGTTCTGAAATTACATCAGGTAATTCTCCAAGTATTCTGGGCTATACTTCATCAAGCCCAGTTAATTTGAATATAGTTGGCTTCTTTATGCCCTTTCCAACCCATTCTCTCCTTATCCTAGGTGCAGACCATACTGGTTTGCTGTGGTGTCAGTTGTGTTGGTTACCTGCCTGCACCTGCCTCCTGAAGCCCCTGAGACAAAAACAGCACGTGGCTTTCTCAGTAACATTTCCCCTTTCTGTTCAGTAATTAGCCATTTCCCTGGGATTTGTTTTACTCTGAGTGTACCTGCAGAAGTGTTTCTTGATACCCTTTAGGGAATTTGCTCACGTTACCTCATTTTGTGCTCTTGCTTTTGTGTTTCAATCCTATATGCTAGTGCCATGCTTGTAAACTCATCCTCAGTAATCCTCTAGTTTCTTAATACCTATCTTCTCTTTCTTAGCAGCCTTTCCCTTACATCTGCCCAGAGCAGGATCTTCCCAACCAAATCTCCAAATGTTTAAAAATATGCCTTCTTGAGGTCCATACTCTTTATTTTGCTGTCTACCTTCTCCTTCAATTTCCAAAGGAAGGCCATAGAAGCTGGAAGCCATTAGCTCCTCTGAAAATAAGACATTATCATTTTGATCACGAGGCCAGCATTTTAACTGTACAGCAAGAAGAGCTCTAGGCCTCCTATTTCTTCAGCATTATTGTAGAGATGTTTTCTGCCAGACTGCATTACAGTGCAGATGCCTCTCAAGCTTTCTTATCTGTGCATGGTATCTGATGCAAGGTGCATAGAGTGCTTTGTGAAAGTTTTCAAAAATTGGCAGCATCTCCAGCTGCTAGTGTCTCTTGTGCTTCTAGTCCTGGAGAAAACAGTCTCATATCATCAGGGTTTTCACAAATGCTGTAGAGACAACTGATTATGTCACCCCAGACGCATTTGGTCTTGCTGGGAAATATACAGCTGTCTCCATGGGTTTTTAGCTACACCCATTAAAGTGCATTTACCCAGGTATAAATCACCAATGCCAACTGCCCACAGTGTAGCACAACCATATCTTTCTGAAATTGTATTCCATTTGAACATGTCTGCTACCTAATAGCAAAGATGGCTTTGAAAATTTAGATGACAAACTAGAGAGGACTTGTGCGTGTGCTCTGTGGTGAGAGGCCACATTTAGAAGGCTTTAGGCCTTATGGTTTCAAGAGCCAAACTTAGCATATTTTTCGAGTTCTGAACTGTTTGGGTTAGAAACTGATCTCAAGCCTTTCAGCTGGTTCCTACACCTACGGCATGTGAGATGATATGCCTGGAAGTCATCAAAATTCAGCCCATGTCTGTCTTACTTGAACAATAGTGATGCTGATGGAACAACCACAAACGAAATAACAAATCAACAAGCTAATCTACATCCTTCCAGCATCACTTCCTAAAATGTGATGTAACCACATAAGCATACCACAGCCCATAGCTTACATGTCTCACAAAACCTGAGCACCTGCAAACATTAGGGAGCGTAGACCTAAAGTTAAAATTTACAGCTTTACATTAACTGAAGAACACATACATCTCTTGCCTTGCTTTCATGTTCTGTCCAGAACTAGAAGCAGGATTAGCTAGTTATTCCAAGAAAAAAAGAGCAAAAAAGCTTTATAACATTTCTGACCAGGATGGAATATATCAGAAACCAAAATGTGGGGAGACATGGTCCGCAGCCCAGGCTTACTAGCTTAACAGAATTCAGCAGGTCAAATAATGAGCTGGTATGAAATCCTGGCCCAATGAAATCCATGGCAAAACTCCCATTGATTTTTCTGGGGCCAGGATTTCAGTTTGGCCAAACTGTGTCCAAATGCTGACCTTTTTTAAAAAGGAGCAAATGTCATGCAGCATTTTGTACATGAATATATTAATATTCAGACAAAGTGGAATGTTTTTGGGCAAGGAAATATACATGGGTTGATTTTGCTGTCAGGTCAAAATGGACTCTGGAAGACACTGTCCCCACTGTGCGTGAAAGGATGGACAAAGGAATACTCTGCAGTGCAGGCAGATAGTAGGCAAGTAGGGTGCTCTGTGGAGCTACGGATTTTCGTATGACAGTCCATGACTCCCTAGATCCATGAGAGTTATGTTATTCTCAGCAAGATGCAATTTGCTCAAATGCTACTCAGCAACAGAAGAGGTTTCCCTGATGTGCAGATTAACAGAGGCTGGTGCTCTGTGGAAGAGATGAGTATGAGTTGGGTTTTCTGGAACTCCACATGCCCAGCCACAGCACTTGGGCCCCAGATCGTTTGCTCTCTCCCAGCTGCTTAGCCCATGATCGCTGCTCTCCTTCAGTGGATGGGACAATAACAAACAGGCATTCCTTACATGGGTGCAACCTGGGTCTTGACTGTGGAGTTGTTTCTTCTGCTTTGAAATCTATACTGCTCTCTTAAACTTAAAACAATACTTACACTTCAGCTGATGACAGCTGAACAATGTACTCCACCTTAGACTGCCTGTTCATGCCTGCTTTGTGTACGGTGTGTGCTCTTCTCACTTCCTGCCAGTGTTTACAGTCAGGCTGCAGCAAGAATTCAAGTGCTCCTGTGCTGTCTCTTGCTCTCCACACCTTTGTAGGCTTCTGCCTGTCCAGCACTGATGTTTGCTCTACTGCTCCAATATTAGCTTAGGTTCAACGCATTATTTTAAGCTAATGAACAAATGAAAACTAGCATAACCTATCCCCAGGGACGAAAGGAACAGCCACGAGCAGATGTTGAAATATCAAAGTGATGATGTCAGTTAAACCTCTTCACAAAACAGTCAAGTGGAAAGACTGAAAAGGAAGGTTGCACTTTTCCTCTAATACAGGTCAAATAAAGAGCTAAACACTCCTTCTCCTTCCCATCATTGCAGTACTACTAGAGACTGTGCTTTTTCAAATAGTTTCCCTCATATAATCAAAGATATTTACTTTCTTTACACAGGTTTACTGCCCTCACACTGTTAATCCCCTCTAGGCATTCAGAAAAAGAGGAATCTATTTCTACTAGCTTTATTAATGCAGTGCAATTTTCCCAGACCCAGAGCTGAATAAATTGTTTACGGTAATAAGTGATTTGTTTAATTTAGTCCATCTTTTCTTCCTTGTGAATTGACCATCACATCATCTTGACTTCTGTGTTTGTAGGATTAATTGTAAATATTCACCAAACAGATTATACAAATACATTTCAATTGATGAGTTGTTTGCAGACCAATGTCTTTGAAAATACCCAATTTATTTTTTACCCCCAAAGGTATGTGGCTGGTTGCCTAATTCACATGCCATCGTTTCTGACAGAGAAACTAAAACTTTTAAAATAGGAGAATAATGATGGAAACATATCAGTTACTGAATAGATAATAATGCCCCTGTATGATGATCTTCCAGATTAATATTAATCTGTTTTAAACACTGATTACAAAATGTTTACGACTCACAAATAAATTGTTAAACTAACAGCTTAAATAAACATGACCCTTGGAAACCAGGAGTGAGATCTAATCATGAGAATAGTCACGAATCACTTCCTTCTAGTTCCAAAAGCTCTGCTGCTTACTAATTAGTCTTTTATCCTGCAGGGCTGCTCTGTGAAAACCTCCAAGGATATACATATAATACAAAACCCACATGCAACTAATCATGGAAATTTGACTAATACTAACTAGGGGAAATATGACTGAACAGGCAAAATGTTATATAGAATAATTTGTTTTGCAAAAAACATTTACAAAATTACTTCCAATTATGAAAGGAGGATTGAATCAATGATTGTCTTTTTGATATGCCACATGAACGCTTTGGAGACTTGTGAGAATATTTCTTAATAAAAAGCATGTGCAAATACCTTAAGATGTAGAATTAGGGCTAATGGAGTCATCAACAATAATCTGCTGAAGCCAAGGAAAAATGACACCAGAAAACTTCAGGTTTCTGAGGCATAAAAGTAAAGCTCAGAAATTTAATCATGAACTCCAATTTTATCATAAAACCTTAGTAGACTTGGCTACAAAAATATACTTTAATTTCTATAAACTCTCAGACTGTCCTGAAATCAGCAAAACCAGAGTTTTTACATTGCTTTTAATAACCTCCAAAGCTTAGTAAGATATTAAAATTTGGTTGTATTTTAATATCATCTGAAAGATTATCCAGACAGCTGCAATAAGCAATATGTAGCAGGACATCTTCGGGGTCAAACTTTGTGTGTAGGAAAAGATGAGATTATTCTGGTGTTATTAGAAAGGAATCCGTAAGTATATGAGACAGCAGCAATGTGAAGTGGAAGCCCGTATACCTAGCTTTCTAAGCCTAATAATTGCCTACTGGCTCAGATACAAGTTTCCTAGGCAGTGTTCCTAGGCACATGGTGTTTGGTATCAGTCAGTTTTGGGGTAATCTCTGGTTTAAGGGCCAGGTTTAGCCTGTAAGAACAATACACCCAATCTGCAGTCTGCTGTCTCCCATGAGCCCTTTAGCAGTGTTCATGCAGGTCAGCCATGTGATACGCCAGCCAAACGACAGCAAAATGCCCGTTCACATTAACATGCGCCTGCTGGTTCATGTGATGAGGAATAAGCCTGTGCCATTACATGCCATTGGCATGTCTGGGGTACCAATGCTTGTTGGCTCCATGTCCTAATATACGTTAGGGGAGACATCTGAACATTCAGCACCCAGGTGGCTCCCTAATGGACACCTCTGAAATAAAGCATGGAATTTTTTTCTGCTTCTTGTGTGGATGTGACTTCTAATAAACCATCATATGATTTTTTCTCCTCCTCTTTAAACTAGCAAGGATTCCTATCCTCTGAACCCACCAAGGTCTTTCTAAACAGCAAAATGGTTATTTTCAATTTCCCATTTAAAGGAATAGTTTAAAGGAATGCTGACATGTTGAATAAAAGCAGGATTTCTTTTCTAAGAAAAAATCCATTATAAAATTAATAAGTACTTGTCATAATTCACATACATATCCAAATGAGTAAGCAGATGCTTCCTACTGTGATTTGAAAAGGGCTTCCTCCTGCTTTAGGCACTTTTCACAGTTAAGAATCAGGAATTTTTGTCCCTAGTTCCTGTGTGGAAAAATTTAAAACTCTTTCTAATATATTTATGATGTTTTCCTATGTAGCCCAGCACAAATATTTCCACTGTGCTATGACTCAGTACTTTTTTTGAAGTGGCACAAATATAATAAAAAGCCTGTTTCTCATAGTATTTTGGCAGAAAACAACTCTGTGGGCTGGTGTTGGCAACACCAGTCTAAGAATAGGGCACTTCTCAGGCAGAAAGTTGTTGAATTTGGACATAAGCTAGGTTTGCCTAGGCGTAAAGAAGCCACTGTCTTCAGGGAAAGGAGTGATTTGGAAATGCTTATCCTACAAGTTAAAGTGCGTTAGTGTCTACCAAAATAATTATTTCCTTTGAGGGCTACTCAGAATGAAGTAATCTCAAAGAATATGTTCCATTGTACAAGCGAGGTCACTGGGCAGCCCCTCCGACACTTCCTCAAAGGGGCTCTCATTGTATGGAGTGCTCTATTCTAGTTTCAATTGTTCATAAACATGAGTAATGCTTCCTTCCAAGTTTGTGTAAATGGGAAGAACTGTAAATGGATGGTGCTTCACCGGACATGTACCATGCTGATAGCACTACTACCATCTTTATGAAATGCAGCATGTGGGTGAGACAAAATGTAACATAATGAGGAAGTGAAAGAATTAAAACTTTTAAAAATGGGCCTGATCATGACAGCCTTAAAACCTAATATTCTGAGCTGAGCCTCGGCTG
>NW_009192286.1:4255-34762 GCF_000690835.1 Fulmarus glacialis | reverse complement strand
AACCCAGTGGAGGTCGAAGTGTTTTCTGTAGCTAAGGCTTTACCCATAAATGCAGGCTATGTGGATTGTTCTGCACAAATAAAGGCAATGCAGACAATTCCGTGGAAACCCCAGCTACAGCATTCCCTTACCAGGGGTAAGGTTTGCCAAGTGACTCAAGTGTCTACACCACCAGTTTGATTTCATTCTTATTTCATCCCAGGGCTCTGGTTTCCTGATTATCCATACTGTTCATGTGCTGGTTTTGGCAGCAATAATTTTGGTCAATTATTTCTCTCCAAAAGGAAATGCTGGCAGTTGACAGACCAGCCAACTTTAGGCAGATCATATTGGATGTGTACCTCCCAGACTTGGACTCCTGCTGTATGCGAGTGCCGTTCAGCAGAGCCTCAGAAAGCCTTTGTCCCTCAGCAGCCCTCTACAGACCCTCAGACCTTGCAGGACCTTGACACTCCACCTTACCCTCAGATAAGAAAACACACCCCTAGCCGACAGAAATCTTGTTACTGATATTTAGGGATCTATGTAACTTCCCTGGACAAGCTGTAGCCAGCCAGGTCTGGAAGCTGTCTTTTTGCACAAAGCTGAATTCTGAATTTGTCTGCTCAAGATTTCTAGGCCTTAAGTTCTTTGGAAGATGCTTCCTCTTATTTAAAATTGCTTGTAATATTCCTGCAGTGCTCATTCACATCTTTTGTTTTCAGCAGGATAAAGGACAGGGAAAGAAATTCTCTCCCTGTTAAAGAATGAGGCATTCTGAACTCCCTCATATACAGGACACTACTGCTTTGTTGCCATATCCTTCATGTCTCTACTGGCTATTTTCCAACTTTTCCCATACCCTTCTCCTTAGAAAGGACAGAAGATCACTGGCCCTGTCATTCACTGCAGAAATGGAAGAGCTAGCCCAGCTCCCTCCAGCTGCCTGGCAGCAGCTCTAAAACAGAGGCTGAGAAGAGCTAAGGATTATTTTTCCAGGGTCTCTTTGCTCTACCAGTCCCAAGCATCAGGTCCTCAGCTGAAGTAAACTGAAACAATTTTGTCAACTTCAATGTTAATACGCAGGGGTCTCACTCACCTTTTCTACCTGAGAGAAACAAGGAGCAGGTAGTGCAGTTAACAGAAATATTCTCCCTCTAACCTTAATCTGAAAACACTTTTATTGCAGAACATTTAGCATATACGTATACTCACCTGTGGGCTTTATTTCAGGTGTTCCTACCTAAACATGTGATCTCTAATGAAGTAGCAGCCATATGTCATGTTACAGGCAGGTGATCAATGGAGTTAATCAAGCAGCTTTGAGCCATTCCCTCTCTACCCATTAATCCCCTCCTTTGAGACTTGTTCTAACAGTCCAAACCAGGAATAGGTACAGCCAGAAGTAACAGTTACAACTTTGAAACTTGGATGAAATTTTTAACTTGAAAAGAGCCAGGAATGTACATGTGTGAACTCCTGCCCCTTTCCCAACAAACACTAATGAACAGCTTCCAGCTATTGGCATTAAAACTAATCAGCCTGTTGGGGAAATGTTTCTTTCCCCAAATGGGGAAGGCTTCCCTCAAGTTCTCTCTCAAATTTATGTGTTTGACGGTAGCGCTTAGTCCTATATTAGTGACACATTTATGGGCTGCTATCTTGAGGGCTGGAAACAAAAATTTCACATCTTTCCAAAAAAGAAAGCTCCCTTTCCACTGTGACATGTCATATTAAGCTCTGGCCCTGGAAGGTTCCTACGTACCAGACATCAGTTGGAACATTCTAAGGTACAGAAAACCAACTTAAAATTCCCTCTGAAGGAGTATATTGATTTTCCCTTCTAAGTGTGATGGTTGTACTTGTGGTAGGAAGGCATCTGGATTCACAGAAAGGGTGTGAAAAGACTCACAACACAGTGAAAGTTCATGAGTGCAAGGGAAACAACAACATAGAACATCAGAAAGCCGATTACACCTTGGAAGCTAGAGAGCACAGGGCTACTCGTAGAGGTTCCTAGCTCTGCCACTAACCTGAGGCATGTCCTCGGGCATGTCTCTTCACCCTCCATTCCCCATCTGTAAAGCGAAGATAACAACATGTAACTTATGAAGTGCTTCAGACGACAAATGCAACATAACTCCTTAGGGTTAGCTTACTGGACATAGTAGGGGGTAAATAACATAGACCATTCATTGTCTCCCTAGTTAGAAATAACATGACTATTTGTTAAACTCATTCTGTCACTCCACTTCTGTATCTCTGCAGCAGCTACTTAAAGCATATTCTCCTTGTAATAAAGATGTGAAAGAATCAACCTTCCATCTGTACCAAGTATGCATAGCACTATTCATAACAAATTATTACTTGCAGCAGCAATGGAAGAATAAAGATGTTTTAAGGTTTGCAGTTGTAGGAAAGAAAGCATTTACTCTAGCATTTGACAACATACAAGCATTCAGAACAAGCAGAGTAAAGCCTACGTAGACTACTCGCTCAAGGTCAGTGTTATGATTCTTCATGGTGGGGAAGAAAGAAGAAGATTCTCTCAGACAACTGTTAAATTTAACCTTTGTATGGAGTTGCAGGATAGTCCAGGGACTTAAAATTTAATTGTCTGTAGTAGTTCAATGGGAATTTTAGTGACCTACTGTTCTCCCATTAGACTGGAGTCCTCAGTAATAAGTGAATGATAGTACATTGTTGCAATTACTCTTCTAGTATGCATGTACATTTTTATTTGCTTCAGAACAGGAGTATGTGCTGGGAACAATTATGGCACTATACAACTTCCAGTGATTGAAGGGAGACTTCATTTATTTTAAAATTAGCTTCTAAACTATCCACTTGTTTAATCATAACAAATTTGGAATCTCTTTCTTGACATTAACAGCTGAACACTTGGCTCAGGATATGTGGGTCATTACTTCCTCATTCTTTAACATAAAGGCAAATTGGCAGCCTGCTTGGGACTTCTTGGGACTCTTTTAAAGATATCCAGATAATTCTCTGAGAAACCATACTAGATCATACCAGCATTTCTCTAAAACTCAGGTCATAGCTCCTGTCAGTGCATGGTTTTCTAACAGTAGGCATGAAAAGCTACGATCAAAAACCTGGATTGTTATTTTATTTACATACTGTGATGAGTAAAAAGCTCAAGCCCATAGTCTAGATTCTTGTGTACCCTGAAAACCCATTTACAAACCTCTCATTTACTTCTCTTGGACTGCAATTTGAGCCATTTTGTGATGGGATGGAAACCTTCTTTTTCCCAAACATGGCCAAATTGCATTTTTAGCTCTTTCAGTGCTCTCACAGCTCTAGCTCCACTGAAATTATAATGTTAGTCTGGATTTCCATTGCTGTGACAGCAAGCAGAGCCTGTCTGCCAGCGTACAGACAGACTCAACAGACTGAAATCTGAATGCAAAATGGGTAAGAATAGGAGTGAATGGTGCCTGAATTAATCCTACTGCAAAACACCCTCGGGTAATGCTCAGGGTATAGGAGGAGAGACACTTAGGGAGGTGGGAGAATAATGAAAAATTAAGAGTGAAGGCATATCAGGGGACATTTTCAGTTTTTTTTTTCCTAGATAAACTTTTATGTGGTTTGTCCTAAGTGCAAGACAGCTTGCTGAAAGCCATAATACCTTCTTCCGCTACCCTCATGATAACTTTGGCAACAGAAGAAGATCATACATATGAAGTGACAAAGTCAAGTATCTAAGTGATCGGAAATGAACTGTTTAAATTAGAGTAAAAGCTGCAATTTGGAGAAGGAAAGGAGCCATACCCTGGGGAACACAATGATGATTTGTGCCCTTTTAAAATCCTAGAAAACCAAGAAGCGCAGATGAGCCAAGAGCTATTTTGGGAAAAAAAAAATGCCCTTCCTTATTCCAGGGATCGAAGAGGAAACCATTAGGCAAAACTAAAATCATGATTGAAGGACCAGAGGCTCTGGAAAGGGCAATACTGTACCACTGTTCATCAGCACAGAGAGAAATAATACATCACAGCTTGGTTTCTAGGGCCACAGTGGATAATTTCTCAGTGGCCCCTTTCCTCTATTCCACCAGTCCAGTCCCTGTTTGCAATCAGTGCCTTGGTCTGTCCTCACCATGGGAGCGGCACATGAGGAGCAACAAGGGAAGGAAGAGAATAAATGGCTCCATGGCCACACTGAAAACTGCACACTGCTCCCTCTTGGTTTTTGTTAGTAGCATTCCTAGAGCAGAGTCTCTTCCTACACAACTATTTTCACAATCAGGTTTCCATCTGAATGGTGCCCCTTTGCCAACATATGCCAGTGAAATGAGTGGCAGGAGCTTGCTCTCTGCAATATACTCTGCTAATTCTGTGAGGAGGGGAGAATGTACTCTCTGTGCATTTCCAGTCTGTACCCCAAATACAGAAAGGATCTGACAGCCAGACAGATGTTGTGTAGGTTCAGTTACCTGAGCCAGAAGATGTGACAACAGTGGTTTTCATCTCTGAGACAGGGCAGTTCAGCAAAAAGATACTGAATTTTGTAACTTTGTTGGGGGATTCTCACTTCAAGTTAAGCTGAGACTATTTCATTGGTAACTGCAGGTACACTCATATGACTCAAAAAAGGTTTCAGGATATTTATCTAGAAACCACAAAAGTGGGCTAAGAAAGAGAGAACCTGACTTTTTTTTCTCTTTTTTATTTTTTAGGTACAAGGAAATTCCAAAACTTCCAGTATTGCAGACAATTTACACCGATTACAAAACAAAAGAATATTGTTAAAATTCCTAGACTGCAAATGGATATACCAGCTAAAGCTGCTCTTATATTGCATAAGTAATTTCTGATAAAACATGGCCTAAAGACCATACTAAGGGAAAAGGAAGAAGAGTTCATGGCTCTTCATCCCTTTCTACAATAGCCCAATGTTCTTGAAAGTCTTCTTGCTAAACACCTCCCCTTTTCTCTCAAATAAATCACAGATAATGACAGGCATTGATGCAGAAAAATATTTCTACGTTGGTGGACAAAAGTAAATAGTTAATAACCAGAGTTCCTTGCAGTTATAAATGCCATTAACTGGCTCTCACAATCCCGCTGTTTCAAGGGGAGAGGTGACATTGAGCTTGCAGGGCAAAGAAGAATGAGCATTTACCAGGTGAGTTGAAGAGAAAAACTTTAAATAAGACCACCTCTATTGAAAGCACTGGTTGAGAAGTGTGCTTGCTGCATGCTGCCTTTATTTAGATGTCAGTTGGATTACAGTTGTACTCGTTTATAACTTGGGATATTTTTTAAGAAGCGAAGGTATACCAGATCACTATTTCTTGCGCTGTTTGGTCTGCATTTAGGTGGCAAGCAGATGCAGAAAAATGAAAATGAACAAATCTAGATCATCTACTGCCAAAATATGTCAGGGTTCCCAGGGGCTGGGAAGGCGGGCAGAAGCAAGCTGGCAGGCCAAGAGAGGAAGGTTTCTGCTCCTAGGAGTGAGGAGAGAGGGAGCTTCCTGGGCACACAACTTCCTGAGGGGCCAGGTTTGGCCACCAGGAACTTGGAAACTGCTGTTTGCTTTTACCGTGATGATGGGAACAGCGTACATCTGTACTCTTGGTAAAGAAACAGTGCTGCACCTCTAGGGAAGTCCATTTCCCCCTGCTAGGAGCAACGCTACGGAGCCCTAAACACAAGCACACATCTTGCATTACAGGGACGAGAGTCCCTGTTTTGAAAGGCAGGCTTCCACTACCTTATAGGCGTTACTGAGCTTTGCAGAGGCAACTTCCTAAGGCTAAAGTCATCAAACAATTTAACTTCCTGCTCAAGCGTTGCCATTACAGTGGTTTCACTTGGCTGTGTATCATGTGCTGCGGAGGGAGGAGGAGAGAAGTTGTGTGAGGAACCAAGGGTGCAGGCTGGCCCCACGGGGAAGGAAGGCTGGTGGCACGGGGCCCTAGGAGACGTGGCAGTGCCTGGAGGGGGTGGGGACAAGGCATCGGGCCCACCATTAGCACCATGCTCCTGGGGATCCTCGTGGTGCTCTGCTTCATCCCCACTGCTGATGTAACAGGTAACAAAACCCCCCCACATTTCAATCCTTTCCACTATTTTTCCTTACTTTGATCATCAGGGGGCAGAAGGTCTAGTATAGCTTTGAATTAATCTTGCACAAATTATTCTGTGTTTGGATGAAAAAGGAGAAACAGAGCATGCTGCTAAGACTGCACATGGATCATCTTGATATAACTAAGAGGCTGATATTTTTCCTGCCACAAGTATCCCTCCAAGATAACACCCAAGAGCTTTCTTTGAATTTGACTTCTCTTTAGATGCATTTGGAAATTGCATGCACAGATAGAAGGGGGTTTATTTCACCTTCTCCCTGGGCTTTACAATTTTTGCTCACAAGTGCCTTCTCTTGGGGGGCAGGAGGGCTGAGCAGAGCTGCTGCCAGTGCCTCTCTTGGGGCAGCCTCTCCACCACCCCCAAGTCTCCTCTGCAAAGCTCCAGGTCCCACCATGGCCTGGCTCGGTGTGATGGGCTGCAGAGCTGAGCCCACCCACATCCTCAGAACTAGCAAATAAAAGGACCAGAAGCAGACTTGCTTACTGAGCTCAAAGATGGGAGGATGGGAATTGCCGAGTTTCTGATTTTTGCATTGTTTAGTAGTTTATTGATACTTACTTAAAAGATATCTTGCTTCTTTCTGAAAAGATCTTCAAGACCAAAAAAATGTCTAGCTGTGATTTTGAAATCCTGAGTCTTAGTGAATCTTTCTGAATCTTCAGTTGTTGTGGCTGAGGGTATTTTGTCTTGGGCTTGTCTTGCTGATGCAGTGTTCGTATGTTCAGAGTTAACACGTCTTTCCAAGGGGTACATCAAAATGCAAAGCAAGGCAAGGGATGATGGCTTTTGCTAGGATAATCTTGAAACAGACAATTTTTCAAACCGCTGGCCTGTGAACTGTTGTTATTGGGTCTTCTCCAAATATCAGTGTTTTGTATTTTACAGGGAATTTACAGACAGGAACAAAAATCTGTTTTCCAGTACAAAACTTTTCACATATAGAACATCTTTAAAGAATTGCTTTTTTTAATATGAGAGATACAATTGAATCTATTTTTTCCTTATTTCTGCCTTATTTTCCTATAATTCTTTTCCTGAGTGAAGGCATTGTAATTTGCATGACACCATAATCTACATTTCTTCAAGAGATCATGGGCTTTTTCCTCCTTGTCCTTTTCCCATGTTTATAATTCTGTGTTTGCAGTATCATAATTATTTCCACAGCGGGCCTCTGGGTTGTCAGAAAAGACACTGATTCCAGGAGGGGATAAGTATCAGCAGTGGGTTAACAGTTTTAAAAACATTTCCATGAGGTGTAAACAGCTTTTAACCAATTCTTTTGAATTGCAACAAAATAAAATAGTGTCTGGTTATCAGACACAGGGGTTATGCCATGACTCTATAGACATTTATAAACTTGCTTTGCATGAAGAACTTGAGTTTCTCCAGTAGTTTCACTGAGACTGTTCAACTGCTTAAAGAGAAGCACATGAGGTCACTTGCTTCTCAGGGCTCTCACCTTTTCCCCATATCTTTCCTCCACTTCTTCTCTTCATTTCAATTGAGATAATTGATTGTTAGTATATGAAAAACATTAAGGCAGGACAAACCCCTGCAGGACTTCCTCAAGCCACAAAGTGTATTATAGGCCTCAGATATTTTGTTTTGGGGAAGACAACAGAATTTGTCCCGTTCTGCTGTTGTTAGACTGTACCAGTGAGTGCTGCAGGTTGAGTTTTAATTTATGGAAAGGGACTTAAAAGATCAGTTTGTTCATTTCCCTTTTGCAGAAACACTAACATTTACAGAGTTTGTCCTCCCCACCTTTTTGTTGGCTAAATAATTACCTTGCTATGGTCTGTCAGAGAGGCAGCTAGATCAAGTGGCCTGTTCCCTGTATTTTGTGAAATAAGTAATATAAATGGGTTCCCACTGCAGCGTACTACAAACGACCTCATCTTTTTACTACCAGCATAACCTTCTGGCTTATGGTCTCTGGGTGTTAAAATCAACCTCTAACCTACTAAGGTTACCCGAATGCAGAAGATGTATGAGGCAAGGTTAGCTGAGATTAGGATGACATCAACGAATTTTTATTTAAAAAAAAAAAAAAAAAAAAAAATCACAAACTGACAAGAAAACCCCCTGTGCTCACACTGGATTTGGTTAAAGCAAGAGTGTCACCTGGGCTTTATGTAGTATTATGCTTCCTGCAGTACTCGCACCAAGGTAGGAAAAATTAGCAGAAAGCGAGTCTATAACAGCTAGAAGGGGCAGATCCGTCCAGCTGCACACAATACACACAGCTGGGTGACCTAAAACCAAAGTAAAAGAGAAAGACCCTTGTACCTGGGAAAGAAGAGTAAAGGTAATTGAACAACAGATCAACAGCAGCAAAAATGGAATAGCTTTGTTTATAACATAGCTGTGTGTCTTTCTGTTTTGATTAAATAAACTCCTTTCAGGTTTTCCCCTATCACCCATGGACTTAAGTGGGCCATTTCTTTACTGTGCTTATAGAAATCCCAACTTATTCCAGATTCCTTGCTCTGGCAAATAGCTCCTTGAAGTCAACTGGCATGGAAAAGAAAGAAAGGAGAGCACAAATATTTTTAGCAGAATATTTTTTCCAATAGCTGATGATGATTCATGGAAAGTTCTGGAAAAAAAACCCTCAAAATAGTTATTTTCCGTACTTTGTCATCTCTATTTCACTTTCTTGGCAAATAAGAAAAAAAGAAAAAAACATCAATAAAGTTTTGCTTGCATCAGGGGTCCGTGATTAGAGAGTCAGTATTTTATGGATGTTATATATGGATGGCCTTTTTTTTTCATGATGCAAAAAACTTCACATGTGATTATTACAAATGTCTAGCATGACAAATAAGGTATAAAAAAGCTTAACAAACATTTAGAGATCTTACACACCATTGCATATAAATCCTGAGAAAGCTTGCAGCCTGTGCACACTGACTTAAATGATTTTATATTTTTAGACTTCCCAGCGTTTTGAAACTGTAGACAATGATTTTTCAAAACTGCCATTTTCTTGGCTGGGTAAGGCCAAGATATAGATATTTATTACTATGCAGCATGACTGAACACAGCTCTGGAAATGGCAATCATAACCCTATTTAGGGGAAAGCATATACTAATGGAAACACATACTAAATGTTTCAGAGTTTCACCATTTTAACAAACCCAAAGCGACACTTACGAGAAAAACTGTCTCTGTGAAGGCAAAAGCAGCCTCAGCCCATGTTTGCTCAGAATGGTCCAGATCCTACTAAGAATATAATCAAATCCTATTCAGATCACAAGTAAGGGATGTTTGGCCTTACTCTGTTTTCCCCGTGAAACTAATACACATTTTGGCATGATCGACTTTCTTCAATTCAAAAACCATCCAAGCCCGGAGGAGGAGGATGACAGCAGGGCCTGTCTTACATGCCTGTGGGGTAAGCCTGCCTTGCCCCTGCTGGCATTGCAGCCCAACCAATTCATGTGGTGCTAATTAGTTCTGATAAATGAAAAACAAAAGATCTCCCTCAATCACTTTAGACTTGAACTAGTAGAGCCACTTTGTGAAAACGGATTTGGGTGCTTAGCTTAAATCATGTAAGAGCAGTCTTCCTCTAATGATCCACAAAAACTTTTTCCCACTACTCAGCCACCCTGCATCCCAACATCAGCAGCATGGGGCTGGATTATCAACACGCAGCCTACATGCCAAGGCAAACAGACTGGACCATAAATCCAAGAGATGGAAATAAGTTGAAGGAACTTATTTTTTTAGGTGGGTGTATCAAAAAAGACTGGTTGCCAATTAGCACAATATCATGACAAGGACATAAATAGTCTAAAGCTGTAGTTAAATAGTGGATCTCAAGGCATGAAGCTATGTACTAAACATCAGGAATCCAGATTAGCTGACAACAGCAAAAGGTGGGGGTAAGTCATTGGGGTCTGCAGATGAAGGTAGTCCCTCAGTGATGAGATTTTCAGTGTTCTTTATCTTTCCTCTGGCCATAGTGAAAATCTGATCAGCCTGAGCAATAAACATCCATTAGTTTTCTGTAAGTACTTGCAGTGAAAAACAGGCAAGCATTTTTCTGAAGTTTAATGCTTCTGCAAGTGTCTGTTCCGGGATGCCTATTTTGGTTGTAAACTCTGAGACAGAAAAGGTCTCTTCTGAAGGTGTATGCAGTCCCTGTGACAATCAGGGTTGTAGTGGTGGGCACTACTGCAGTGCAAATCAGAATAACAACTCTGTCTCAAGTGAGATGTGTAGAATTCTGCTGTGCTAAAGGTAGAACAATTCTACCGCAGACTTGCACATTGCCACTTAGGCCAAAGATCAATTTTCTGGCCAATAAAAATATGATCAAATACCTTGTCTAAAGGGGTGGAATCCAAACTTCACCCCTTACTAGAATGCCTTATAAGCCTACGCAAGAGCTTTTGTCGGAAAATGCTGATTCGATGAAACTGAAATGTTTTGCTGAAATGTCTTCATTTCGATGAAAATCCACCACAGGCAGCACCTCTAGTAGAAACCTCCTTGTTTGTTCTTAATCTGCTGCTCAGTTCCAGGATTCCAAGATCCGTGTCTCTTCCTGCTGGAAAGCCTGGAAAAGCTCATCCTTCATCAAAACAAAAAGTTTCACAGTGTTTCGGTTCCCTGCAAACGTGGGATTTCAGAGCTGTGACAAGCTCTGCTCCACCCTCCATGCTAACTATGTTGAACAAAGAGACACAAGGAGGATGGACTACAATCTTTCTTTGCTAAAGATGAGGCAGTAGAGCATTCCCTGTCTCATGTCTTCCTGCTCTCATGAGAAGAAAGGGCTAGTAGACAAGACTTGCAGTGAGAAAATGAACAACATCAGCAGTTTCATGGGTTGGGCGCTCCAGCCCATGAAACTGGAGAACTTGCTAGCCGTGGGTTGTTTTTACTGCCCACATCCTACCACTAGTGCTGGCCATCTCATGCATCTCTTTGTGTTTACTTTACTCCCTGGATCACGTTCATCCCAAAGGAGTATCCTGCTCAAGAGGTTGGGATACTCCATCTTCTTGTGCAGGTGTGAATACACTAAATGTAGCCATTTGGTCCTAATTATCGTTAAACATGGTGAAATACTTGTTTTCTGGGCATTCTGGATCTGGCCTCCTTCCCTTACTCCATTTCCCTTACTAGCCTTTTTCAAGACTCATCACATGGGTTAAGTAGAAAGAATATAGGTTTTGCAGCAGATTTTGAGGACCAGACATGCAATTGTCATTCTCACAACCACAGCAATTCTCAGGGATCTATAAAAGGCTACTAAGACCTTATATGAGTTGAGCTTGCATGAAGACTTACGCAGTCATATACACACACAAAAGGGCTGTCCTCAGTTCTGGCAAGTTTCTAGCAAGTTCCTCCCTTCCTCTTACTTATGGATCATCATTTGAAAAGTAGGGCCTCATTTCTACAGGATGATTTTTCTTGGAAGAAGTTGTCTTTCTGCATAGTCCTTGCAGTGTTTCATTGTTTGGCAGATGGTAGCACAGAGGTCTACATGTCAGAAAACATTTCCTGTTTATGTATCAGTCCGGTCAATTCAAATTGAATTATACCTTCACGTGACATGTTTTTTTGCAGGCCATTCAAGTGCTAAGTGCCAATGTGGTGTCAAATTAGTCAGCTCCTGAGTCCTTTGAGAGATTAAGAATCTACTACAGCTGCTAGCTAGACAAATTACTTATTTTACACTAAAATGATAGCAGTTCATGCTTTTAGTGTGCATCGTCCAAGGTCCAAACCCTTGAAATGGTTGAGAAAATTCCACCTGCAAACTCTTCAAGTCTGTCCTTGGATTAAAACCTAATGTATAAATAATAGTCTCTTATCTGACTGCTAAATTAAGCATTTAATTCACAGTATTTTCACTCCATGATGTCCCCTGGGAAACTGCTTGCTAAGGAAAGGATAGACTAAGGTGGCTTTATATATACACACACACACATGCAGAGTGGCCTTCTGAACCCTGATGTTAAATCTTAATCACATGGGCCGCTTTCCGTACTAGTGTTCTGACTCTGAAGAAAAATACTCTTGACCTCACAGTCTCTCCTAGTGACTATGTAATTATTTATATAGAGGGGTATTGCTGCAACAAGAGCTCCTGTGAGAAATCGCTTCTGCAGCTTGGTGGTTATGCACTCCCTAGTAGGGAATGTCAGCAGGGGAGAGGAGATATGGAGAAGAGTTGCACAGGAGGATGTGCGGTTCTGAAGTCTCATACTGTATTTTATAAACAAGTGTTTTTCTCACTTTCTCCCCTCTCTTCCAGAAAACAAGATTTTAGTGGCTCAGCGTCCTTTGCTCATTGTAGCTAACAAAACTGCAACTCTAGTCTGCAACTACACATACAATGGAACAGGGAAGGAATTTCGAGCTTCCCTGCACAAAGGAACAGACAGTGCAGTTGAAGTTTGCTTTATTTCATGGAACACAACCAAAATCAGCAGTAATTCAAATAAAGAATTCAACTGCCAGGGGATTCATGATAAAGACAAAGTCATCTTCAATCTTTGGAATATGAGTGCCAACCAAACTGACATCTACTTCTGCAAAATTGAGGCCATGTATCCACCCCCATATGTCTACAATGAGAAGAGCAATGGGACTGTCATTCACGTGAAAGGTAAGCTGGGCAATATCTGTAGGCAAGTATCCTCCCTATACAGACTCCTTACATGATGGCTTGAGGCAGTTTGTTTCATTCAAAAAAAAGAAGGGAGGGGTAAAAAAGAAGGGAGGGGCAAAAAAGAAGAGGCAAAAGAAGTCAGGTTGCTTGGTAAGACTACATTCCTGTTCCTGATGTCCTGAAGAAGACATCTTAAAATGATGATTAATACAAATGGCACATTGGAACAAAGAGTAAATATGCAGAGAACAGGGTTTTTGCTTTCATGTACTTAAAGTCGTCTTTGTTCTTTTCCTTAAAGAGACACCCATCCAAACACAAGAACCTCAGTCTGCAATCCTTTTGTGGATTATGGTGGCAGTGACTGGAGTTCTTGCTTTCTACAGTACGCTAATAACTGGAGTTTTTATTAACTACTGGGTAAGAAACGACTATTTTCCTTTTCTCTGTATGCTCTTTGTCCCTAGTTCATTTCTCAGGCTATAATTGCCATGTTTATCACAAACTCACTGATATCCCTCACTTCAGGATCACAGTGCTTCTTCACCCCAGCTATGCACACCCGTGCTACACCCCAAAAGAGTTGAAACACCAAATGCCCTCCAGATGGGCAGTCAGACCTCTGCAGTAGAGTCCTAAAGCAAACAGTAATGCCATAGTGTTGGCAGTGCCCTGCACACCAGCAGTACTGGGACACTGTCTCTAGCTCTGCCAATCGTCCCTGTAAGGGAAATCTAGCACTACAAGCATTCCTGGCAAAACCCTTTGAGACTATACTGACAGAAGGAGCTCACCTACAGTAAAACAATCTTTATGAAACCCTCAGTCGGCCCAAAACCATCTGCACTGATGTCTTGTGCCTACCCAGCAATTCTCTCAAGTACCCCCTATTTCTGGCAGCTTGACTGCAAGGGAATAGGAGCACCGGGATCTCAGTAGTCCCTTGTCTACTTCTGTACATTAACCCTAAGAAAATTGAGACAATCTTATGGCTCATTATTTTTGCTTTCTAATCTCTCTGGAGAGTTGGCTGACCCAGGTCACATACAGTTCTGCCTGCTGGAGTAAAGAGGAAGTGAGGCATGATGCAGAGGCAGCAGAAGATCATCTTCCTAGACAAGTCTTAGGATCGTGATCTCCTAGAGCCGATTTACACTACTTACTTCACGTGGGAAAGACTTGAACAATGACCATAGAGAGCTCTGTTCCTTGTACTCTGCCTTTCCCCTGTATCTTTGTCATTAAATAGCGATTTTCAATACATTACGAGATAGCCTAGTCCCTGACAGGTTAAATGTTGCATGTATACAGAAAGCCACTCTCACTGGTAGCTGAAGCTTGAGATCTGTTAAGTGTTTCACAAAAACACACTTGCTCAATATATGGCTATTTCTAATGGAAAACAATCAAATGGGGCATTGCCATAGGAAAACGCAAAGGCAGGTTAAGTGGTCCTTCTTTGTGCCTTATTGTAGAGGACTCCTAGGAAAGCTGAGAGGATTACAGCAAACAGCTGCTGGTGTTACAGTGCTGTGCTACAGTGGCTGTGCCCTGATGAGATACTGTAGCTTCAAATCCATCATTTACAATCTGAACAATTTTCTCTCTACTATATTCGTTTGGTACCTAATGGCTAAGTACTTTGCTACTAACATGTCTGCCCCCAGCAAGACTAACAAGGCTGCATTGCGATGTGTGCTGTTTGCTGCACCAGTTTTTACCTGTTGTTATCACTGCTGGTGGTATTCTCCTGATAATACCTACTCTGAATGTGGATGTATTTAGAGTGTCGCTGAATGTAAATGCTGCCTGGAAGACATTGTGAATTGTAAAAAAAGGTCCTAAAGTATGATACTTGACAGCCATGGCAAGCCTGTTTCACTTGAGTTCCTGAAAGCAGCTAAAGATTTGTCTATTTTCATACAGTTCTGCCTTCCCTGGAGGAAAACTTCTTTCCTCTCCAAAAGAAGCAGTCTTTGATCCTGTAATAGTCCAGCATTCACTCAGGCTAGCAAAATGTTTTTCTCCCATACAAAATTACTTCTCAGGTGAATTAAAAATCCTATATTACAGAGATGAACACATATAGGTAAAGCTTTTGTATCTAATGATTTACATGCATTGACTGCATTGCATGGCTTAAGCAGTACGTAACTTACATTCAACACCTTGCGTATATATAACATTAATATAAAAAAGCTTAAAATGTTTCATAGTAACTGCCCCACTCTGCATAGACAGCATAATTCAGCCATCAGATTTTCTAATGCAAACCTCCTCCAATTCCACAGCATCACAAGTATATTGCAGTATACACAAATATTTATGTACATAAGAAGGAAATTTCGGTAAAAAGGAGATTGCAAAAGAAGGTACGATCAGTGTTTAGGAAAAAGCATGAAAGCACTGTACCTAGCCCCTGATCAATAAGTCTTAAGCTATGCAAAACCACCAACCTTATGCACAGCCTGCAGCAGTCAGAGCTTCAAATGCTGCTGTGGCTACAAACTTCCTTTGTGATTATAGGCAAATTATTTCACCTGCCTTCTGCTACTCTTATTTCTGAAAGAGACCACGCCTCCCTTGTCTCACAGGGGCATTATAAGGCAGGAATTCAACAGTGGAAATGAGATTTTTGAGGCCCAGATAGTGAGACAGATAAAAGATTAACGCCAGCTCTGATTCTTTCGCCCCTTGAAGGAAGGCTCAGAACAACATACACATTGTGTGTTACTGCTCTAAATGGTAGGCAAACCATGATACACATAGCCTGGGCTGATTTTTCCTGCTCTTATTCTGTTTGAGTTAAGCTAATTTCTTTTTTTCCTCCTAATAAATGAAGACAGCTTTCACTGCTTAGACTGTGTTCCTTCTGCTGAGTCATTCCACAGCTGAGAATTGATGGTGAGAGGCATCAGTTTGTATCCTTGGTATGCAGCATTCCTTTACCTGGAGAACTAACACTGTAAATCTCTCAGCAGATAACTGGAGACTTACATTCAGGTTGGGCAAATTCCATAGATTATTTTAAGAGAACATGTGTTCTAATTCTTCTGTAAATGTATTTAAACCTGACGCTGCCTTATAAATATGCCTGCTTCCCTGAACCAGGACCTAGGGCCAGAACTGTCAGCAGTTAATATGAGAGTTGGGTAAGACAATTTGCTAATTCAAAGAAGGAAAAATTAATCAAATCCATTATTAACTTGTCTCAGGTCTTATTAACAGTCAAAACCCCTCTGCTCAAAGGATCCCTGTTCCCTTTGTTCTTCTTCCTTTTTGAATGTTCACCCCAGGCGGGACAGACTGATTGCAGAAATGTTTTCACACTTCTCTTCCCCCTTCTCCCACAGCAAAAATCCAGAAAGAGTATGTACCATCAGAGTGACTACATGAACATGACTCCCCGGCATCCACCATACCCAAAGAACAAGGGTTATCCATCCTATGCACCAACACGAGACTACACTGCATATCGGTCCTGGCAGCCGTGATATCCGTGATATGACCCACCAGTAGCCTCTTGTGCTTCTAGGCAGTCACTTGCTCTTGGACATGGAAGGACAGCCTCTCATTTTCTCATCATGTTTGTTGTTATTGATCATGGATACCTACACCATAGCAACTATTGGCTAAATTTTGATATAATATACTAAAAGAACAAACAAACAAACAAACATAAAAAGGGAGGGGGGGAAGTAAAAAAGGATTGTTCTTAATGACGGTTGAAAATGAGTTACAACTTGTGTTGAGGGTTGTCAGTGGGTAAGACAGAAATATGGCATCAGACCTCAGAGCTGGTCTCCTCCTAACACTTGTGGTTTTGCTCAGCTGTTGAGAGAACCAGAACTTCTGACCTTTCCCAATAACTGCTGCCTTAGATTTAACCCTTAATTTCCTTTCCTGTATGTCTAATCCTCAGAAACCCTTGTTGCTGTAAATTTGGCAAAATGTAAAAAAAAAGAATCTTTTCTTCCCTACAACACCAGGGCACAGTTTGAAGTTCAAAACACGTGCTTGAAAGAAACGAAAAGTCAGCCAGAAGACATCCAAGCTATTAAGCTATGGCACAAATGGGCCGCCAGGACAATCAAGCTGATGAAAACTACTAAACCTTCAACATGTGAGTCCTTAGGTTGGACACTTTGTAAATGCTCATAAGGCCATTTGAAGTCATGACCAAGCAAATCCACAAAGTAAGAAAGTAATCAACCTGAAGACAAAATCAAGACAAGCAGGAGAGGAAGAAAGTTCTGTTGTCATCATGAAGAACCCCATTTCTGTTTTGTTTGCCTCCTACAGTGAGGGAACACAAAGTCATATGGAAAGCATTAGATGACACACAAGTCAGATTTTGAGGAGAGCTTTACTTTCATTTTTGAATTTTTGTTTCTATCCAAAAGGCATTCTGCTGAGTCCTCCTGAAAATTCATGCACATCTTCTGGCACCTAGGTTGTAGCTCTTTCAAAAATGTGGGTCCAGTTATGAGCAACTAAAGATCACTTGAATTTTTTTCCCATAAGCACCCAATTTTGGGGGTGTGAGAGGGTCCTTCATTCCTACCATTGTGAATTGGACCTGCAAGTACTCTGCCGCCTGCAGGGACTGCTCTGGGCACTTCGATGAACTTTGTGTTGACTGGAGGTTAACTTTCTATCTAAAGATGTTCTTCAGGAATGCTCCATGCTGGAATAGGACGAAGTCTTCAGCAAAACCTGCTTCATTCTTTCAATTAAGCATGTTTATATTAACAAGACATCCTAAACTGTAATTGGGGTTGTCTTGACATAAAATCCCTTGTCATACTGAGGAGATGAGATTTATTTTATAGGGACTACTGAATAAACAATTAAATGAAAAATAAATCCATATTCCCACCTTGAAATAAAATTGGGATTGTACAACATTTACTTTCCTCCAAATTGGGATAAGAAGATTCTTTCTCTCTTTGAGGGGACATGACAAAAGTAGAGATGTGGAAGTGTGGCAACAATCTGCTTTGACATCTTAACCCAAGAAAAAACTTTGACACTTCCAAATCAGAAGTTTTATTTGAGTTTGCTGACTGGGCCCCAGACCATTCATTCTGAGTCATATCGCCACGAACCATGTTCCTGCAGGGTGCTGTGCCCCCTCTGAGCAGCGGTGAGATGCCTGCTGTCCCCCCCAGCCAGGCACAGCTCTGCCAGGGCAGGGCACAGAACCCACAATGGCAATGGCAAGTGAGGCCATGAGGCAATGCTGTGCATTTGGCACGGGACTGCAGTCTTGGACCCAGCAGGCCCTGAGAGCATTGCTCTGGGTCAGTTCAGCAAACCCAAAAGCTTATGATTGCATTGAAGAACTTCAAAACAAAGTCTTTTTATTTATTTCTTCTCCTTTCCCCTCACCACATGCACAAACCCCCCAAGGCTGACGTTTTTCCACATACATTTTTTACTCTTTTCCTGAGAAGCCCCTTACTGCGCCTTTGTCCTACAGCCGAGGCAGCAAGGAGCAAGTGCAGGGGGTGGAAGGGAGAAGCCAGGCAGGACCCACGGCAGTCCCTGCATGGTCCCAGCTTGGCCCTCCTTGCTGGCACTGGCTGGGGGGATGCTAATGCCTTGCCACCTCCCTCCTCACTTAGAGGGGAGAAGTGGATGATCCTGTGCCAGGGGCATCCAGCCACCCCTGGCAGAGAGCAGCAGGCTGGGCACAGTCCTCCATCAGGGTACAGCACTGTCTTGCCATGCTCCGTGCCATCTACCAGTGTTGCCATTGTGTAACACAACATTAACAAGTGCTCTGATTACAATGTGCTGTGAAAAATCACATCTTCTAGTGCAAATGTAAGGTGAGATTGCAAGTGTATATCAAAAGCATAAAACAGGGTAAACGTTCTTTGTTTAAACTGCATATATATATATTCAGATACAGATGTATCTTTTTCATTATATCTATATTCCTTAGAGTTTTATTCTACTTTTTGCAATCTCCTTTTAAAATTATTAAATAGATACAGTAAATTAAATCCCGAATAAATGCATTGGGCCAGAGGCTAGTCAAAGGGAAGTATTACTTTCTAAAGCAAATGTTGGTATAATTTGCTTTCCTTCCCCTAACACTTTTGTAATTTCCATGTTTAAAAGATACCGATAGCTCCCAGGACATGATACTGGAAAGTAAGTCCTGGAATATCTGGAACAAGTATTAATTCATTTGACTGACCAAAAAGAAAGGGAGATACAGGGAAACATCCTAAACATATACTGAAAAGAATGAGGAGAACCAGGACAGGAGAGGCCCCAGCACTGTGTTAAAATGGATATCACCATTGTGTTAAAGCACTGTAGGGACACGAATTACAGACTGTTGGAGATGAGATACCAGTAAATACCTTTTATCTACCACTGTAAGTGACTAAAAAAAAGTGTTTGCAGAGAAGCAAACCAGTTAAGCCTGGAGTCTGGCTCTGCATATGTGGATTAGCATATATGACAAACAGAGCAATCCTAATTTATTCCATCTGGTCTTAAGCAATGCATAACATGCCAGGACAGCCCTGGCCCTCCCTGGCCCGGCCTTTGGGGTCTATATGCTGTTTACGGGATGATGTAAAGAGAAACCTCCCTCTGTTGCTGCTCCGAACTTGGAAACTGGCCCTCATGGAGGGCAGCAAGAGATCAATAGGGTTTTCTGCCTTGCACACAGGTCTTAATTCAAATGCAAATATAATCCTGCCGAACAGTGATTTAATTTTTCATCCTCCTTTCCCCCACTTTTGAATCTCAGTGTCAAACGAACATCTGATCTGCAGTCATCATATCTGAACGGCAATCAACATATGTTGCAAGGGGTCAACCAAGGGTTGTGTGCAGCTCCAGTCCCCTGCATGCTGATTCCTGTTTTGCACGTCTCCAGCACAGCACAAAACAACAGCCTGGCTCTTCTACGCTTCCTATGCCGAGGAGGTAGCCTTTGCTATCTTTGCAGTATCTTGAACTTTCACCGTTGGGGTTGTCAGGTTTAGTAACGCCAAAAGTCTCGGACATTCCTTCTAGTTTGAGAATCCCGCAAATTCCAATATCATCCCCCTGTATCAGATTTTTCATAATGCCTCTTCTTTCTTCTGCAGTTATAAACATGAACCCTGCATGTCTGTCAAAAAATATCACATCTTCCTTCTTTGCTTGTCATGTCTTTTACTTTTGTTTCTATGCCACACTCAGCAGTTCAGGAACCCATCCAATTTGTTAATCTCTAACACCGTTGTGCAGCCTTCCACATGTACCCCTGACTAGTCATTTGCTTCACAAAGACTGTCTTGTATGCCACGTTCCTCTTCAGTTTGGGGTAAGGAGTTGCCATAGGAGATTGGAGCCATGTGGTGATTGGATAGGTACTTGTTTTCTGTTTGAAGGATTTGGGGTCTTTCATCCCTTTGATTTTTCCCATCATCTTCAGATTTTCAGTCGTGCCAAACAACCACGTGGGAATCCCACAAACCACGTGCTTCCCACAGTGCATTTAATTTCTGTATGTTTCATTTCCAGTGCATAGCAGGCAAGTTCATTGTGCCTGTAGACATGCCCTGACAGCAGAAGCAACTTTGGCTACTGATGGTATGTTTGATACTAATAAATAACATGGTGCAAAAAGCTTGAGTTTTAGGAGCACACAAGCAAAGGCTTCAGTGCTAAAGATCAAATCTTTCCGCTTTCAGCAAGGCTTTTGCTGTGTGACTGGAAAATACTTTATTCAAGATGAATCACAGACCAAGACATAATTTTGTTAGTCACTCACACTAACCAGAAAACAGGTTAGGGTAATGAGTACAACATCAGCTTTGTTAAGGTCCGATAAAGAGTGGGAAAGGCTGAAAAACAGCACTAGGCAGTAATTTGTAGCCAAAGTCAGTGTCTGTAAGTGGCTGTGAGAGGGAAACATTACTAGCTGCTTATCTTGATGCAAATGGATTGTTCTTCACAATTAGGTGCTTTTGTTAGAGCATCACATTACAGTATGTTACTATTCCAGCCTCAAGGGCATGCAGATAGTCTGACGTGGCCAATTTGGCTGACAAAGTATTAGGAGGCTGCCAATTTCATACAAACCCATTTGCAAAGAGACAAAAAGTTGAATGGTCTCAAATTCATGGTGGGTTTTTTGGTGTTTTTTTGTTTTAGGTTTTTGTTGTTGTTGTTGTTGTTTGGTTGGTTGGTTTTTTAAACTGGATCTCCAGGATCAAGGCATTGGTTCTTACTTTTTCTCCTTTTTTTTGTTGATAAAATCGAAATGTAACTTTATTTTCAGGACCCATAAACTTAGCAGGAGCACTTCAGTTTTGGGGATCTGGCTCCGTCTCATTCATCTGACCATTGAAATGACCAGGAGTTTTTAAATGCCACAGTTTTCCTAGCCATTATATCATTACGTGGCCACATCATTCCTTTTCCTCATTGGCTTTTTATTCCTTCAAGAACTATTCTGGATCAGGTTGAAGTGTTCTCATGGGCGGTAACAACTCTAGTTTTTCAGTCAG
Source organism: Fulmarus glacialis (assembly GCF_000690835.1). NCBI lineage: Eukaryota > Metazoa > Chordata > Aves > Procellariiformes > Procellariidae > Fulmarus > Fulmarus glacialis. The sequence continues at coordinate 13,504 of NW_009192286.1, read as the reverse complement.
GAAAGATTACTCCCTAACCAGCAAAAACAAAGATGCAAACAAGCAATTTGTAACAGTACAGTTCTGTGGAAATTAACATCGTGGTTTCAGTCTGGTAGGAGGATCAAATGGCCTTTTTACAAAATCTTTTTGCTCTAAAATAAAGAAGCTTAAGAAATTACATACTAAAGTACTTTAAAAGAAAAAAGAGCAGGTTGCAAAATTAAGAAATCAAAGGCAGGAAATGCCAGAAGGAAGCTTTCCTATCCAGCCTCTCTTCTGCCCCCTTGTGTGACCGGAGTGGCTCTTTAATTACAATTGCATTTTTTTCCCTGCCTACAGGGACTTTGCCTTCTAATCTGTGCATACACTGCTAAGAGATGCTGGACCGCTGCCTTGCAGCAAGCGCAGGGCTGCAGTAAGAGGCTCCAGATATTGTCAGAGTAGGCACTCAGTTGGCGACACTGCAGGTACAGAGTCCGAGTGACATCTCAAGCCCCTCATATGGAGGGTTGTAGCAGGACACAACTATCAATCAGGCTAACTTAGATAATAGCTAAGTTAATGCCTGGCAGCCTTGTCAGTGCCCCATTAAATTAGATCACACTGTTGTGAGTCAGAATGAACTAATTTTCCTGCTATGCTTGCTGCCTGTGACAGCCCTTGGGCTACTTTAATCTTCAAACACAAGTGGTCAAGATGAGAGCTGATTTTTTTTTTTTTTTTTCGTGAAAATGATGAAGTAGGCTGCTTGCATATCTTCCTGGGCTTCTCAGCCTTCCCCAGCCAAATCAAAACCGGCTGGAGAAAGGAAATTGTTTCTCTGTTTGCATAGCTCATCAGCTCCTGATGCACAGGGACAGAGGCTGAAGTCCAGGGTGGAATGTCGCCTTCCAGAGCATTAACCCACGTAGCTCTTTCTCTCATTAGCACAATGCTGAAGTAATGCCAATGTTTTATCTTAACAACAACAAAAAAGTATGAGACTATGAAGGTGCAGAATTGGACAGCAAGGGAATAACCTCTCTCCCTGCTGCAGACACACAAAGTTGACATTACTTTCAAGTCCAGCCCTGTGATGGAGCAATCCACCATTAAGGATGGGAGAAGCAAAAGGGGTTAAAGGAGAGAAACCACGCTGAATCCACTTCAGTGAAACTCTGGAACAGTCCCTCAGGGAATGGAAATGAATAAACCAGCTGCAGGATGCGCTACACAAAGCAGACTCGTGCCTCTCCCTGGCCATATACTAGAAATAACAGTATTTAAAACACCCTAGTCCTTCTTGCCTGAAGAAGTACTTTTTACTGCATAGGCTGCTATGCATCAATGAGAAACTAGTTGCATTCATGGTGAAACCCAGGTTAGGTCCTGTCCAGTTAGGACTTGGGCGCACTGTTGAGTCCCAGGAAACTCTTGAGATGAAAGCAGCAAATTATATTCAAAGGGCAATGACCAAGCAAACCACAGCAGGCTGGAAAGGCAAGATGGATGAATGGCTGACTGCAGGAAAAGTGGAGTTAAGCGACTCCAGGGCTTGTCTCCAGCAGCTAGAGAAATGCATTATTTTGGGCTGCAGCTCCAGTGAATTTCCTCCAATAAAAGCAGCCCTTGGAAGAATTCAGGTTCTGTGGTTATTTCCTGAGATTTAAGTCAAAACAACCATGCATAAACACTTAACCAAAAAAGATTTTTAAAATACACTTATTTCTGCCTTTTCTCCTCTCTGAACTAAAGGATTATTTACTTACAAATCCTACATTTAACCTGCAGTATAAGGTTTTAAAATCAGGGTATTCCTTTCTTGTTACCCTTTTTTTATTTGTATTAAGGAGTTTCTGTTGTAGTTCTGCAATCTGAGAGGCAAAATGAGGACCGGGGTATAGGCGGAGGATACATGTACTGCAGCTCAGCACTTCATGGCAGTACCCACATGCTGTGAAAGATAGCAGGCACAAAATGAAGTTCAAAGAGTCCATAGGTTACATGAGCAACTTGGTGAAGAAATGTCAGTTAGAAACGAGCAGCAGAAAACAGCTCTGTTTTCCTATTGCTGTGGCTTTGCTTAGTGACGATGACATACAAAGATTAAGTCTAACTGCATGAGCTCCAGTTCTTTATCTCCTTTATTATCATCGCCAGTAAGTGAAGGAGATGTGTGGGTGTCACCTGCAAAAAAAGAAGTTGCATTTCTGAGAGAAAAACATCTGCAGATCAGAGAAGGCAAATGGTCTTGCTTAATTTGTGCATATCCAGTTTCCTTCCCGTCACTAATCTGCAGCACTGAATTTAGTCTCCTGGATTTCCTTAGCTTTATTATGCTGAGAGAGAGTGCAAGAGAGAGGGAGACAGAGGGACTTGAGCAATAGCAAGTGCCCAGAATGACCGCAGATCACCGAGGTCATTTGTAAATCACTAAGACAGCCTGGCTCTCAGGACATGGAGTTTGATTTTCCCTCCCCTTTCCTCCCATCTGCTGAACTATGGGAATTTGCAACAAGAAAAGCTATCTATCTGCTGTGCAATCAATTTACAGAAAAACATTTTGTTCGGGCTGCTATTGAGGGATGCTAGCAGAAACTGGAAGCCCTGGGTAACCACTCATGGCACAAGTGTTAGCATCTGTGTTGAAGATGTAGAAGATGTGATTCTTCTGTGCTTGCATGCTTATGTCTGTGACACAGAATGAATCTCTGCACACAGTTAAACACTGCTTGCTCCATACATTGCATAGAAATCACTATTTTAAGAAAGATTTAAAGCAAAGGCATCTCCTACATTGGAACTACTGAGGGATACTTTATGTATGGACATACAAGCACAGATGCAAGCTTCTGTCTTTTCTTCTCGTCATTATATATACATGTAAAAATAAAATAAAAAAAAACAATGAGCATATGTCTTGGATTGCATATCAAGCACAGTATGCTCATTGGGTCTAAGATACCTCTAGATTAATGATGTTTGACTTGGCTGTGTGCTGACTTGCCTGGGTCAACTCACCAGCCTCTGAGGTACCAGAAGTATCAGAAAAATGAAAACTTATAAATTCAGAGTATCTATATTTAAAAATAAGACTTTCCTCCACCTCCAAATTTGCTGTAATTTGCTCTAGCCCTGGATTTGAGATATATTCATAAAACTCTTCCTTTTATCACTAAGCCCAGTGAGAACACTGATGACCATCCCTTTTCGACTGCAGATCGGAGAGTGGATTCCCTGTGGCTCTGCTATAGCTGTTCTAATCATCAAGCAAGAGTACGTGTTGCACTATTCTTGTGCCCCAGCTACAGCCCAAGCAAACCAAGGACCTGACTAATCCTTCTCACCCAAGTGCAAAATATGACATTCACCTTCCCCACTAAACAGACCTCTTTACAAAAATAAAACTCACTTGTTCTCGATAGCTGCCATAATGAATGCTTGGTCAATAATGATTAATTCTTTGTTCTTGCAAACAACAAGTCTTGTGTCCGTTTACTGAGGGGAGGAATCCAACTGATGTTAGTATTATTAGTTGTGTGAGGAAGTTACACATCTGTGCAACTTGCTGTGGGAGTGTCTTCTTCCCTCATGTAAACGCTGGGTTGCAATCTGGGTCAACAAACTAATGTTTAGCACTTTTGAGTAGAGAACAGCACAAGAAAGATATCAGGACCAAAGACCTGTGAAATTTGAGGCACTGATCAATCCAGTGCTGCCTCTCATTGAATGGCATGAGCACTAGCAGCCAAGTATCATTCTCAGGTTGGTTAAGAGTGAGTTCACACTGTAATCTCTCCAAGTTTAGGATCTCAGATGCATATAGACTGCGAAGGCACAGCAAAATACTAATGGATCCAAGGCAGGGGGAAAATACAGGGAAGCAACAGGTTTAACTTGCTAAAGGCAAACAGTTTTGGCAGTGGAAACAGGAAACCAAGAGACAGTGCAAAGGATGTTGCGGGTATTGGAAAGGCCGCCACTGTACTGTGCATACCTGGGTGACTCATCATCACTGTGAACGCTGGCTTGCACTCAGATGTCCCTCCTCCCCCCGCTGGAGCCAGGGGGCTCATCCTGCCTGGCCTCTCCATGCTTCATCTCTGGTAGGGTATCATATGGAAAGCACTTGGGCTGGCAGTATGCTGGGCTAGAGGTTGTACTTGTGACATATACAGACTATACATGTGACGCACACAGGAGTGATATGCCGGTGCCTGCTTGAGAAGATTAAAAATGAAAAAAAAGAAATGAAGGGGGAAGCAGAGGCAGGGTCCTCATGCACACGTATGAAGCTCAGCAGTTGTGAGGGCAGAAAGCACAACTATGTCCCGTGTGGATCTGCCTGCTTCTCAGGAACAAAAGGACTTAATCCCTGTCTGACCACTTTTAGGCTTTGGGGTTTTTTTTGTAATGAGTTTTCCTGTGGTCACAGAGTTGCCCATCTCTCACAGACTTTCCATAACCCAGGATGCCCCCTAGCACTTATGGAAAGAGGATGACAACCTTTGGTTACCAGAAGACAGGGTTGGGAAGCATGTGTCCATTTAGAAAGGAGTCTGCTGCTGTGGGAGTGAAGGAGTAAAGGGGCATGGCAGTACACTGTGGTAAGGGAGTAGTGGCAAACTGAGGGCAGCAGAAAGTCAAAGATCTGTGTCAGAATTTGTCTGTGCCACCAGGCTGGAGCCTTGTGAAGATCATCTGTCCCATTGCTCTTCAGGAAAGATCAGGAGTATACCTCATTTCACAGCAAGGAGGCAAGTGAAGGTGATGTGTCTGGCTTGGGAGCAGGAGGTTCAGACTGACTCACGTTTTTTATTCCTCATGAAGATTGCCAGGGTATTGACAGAGCATCCTTGGCACATATTCCCTCTGCAAACTGTGGAACTTGCTTTGCATACCAAGAACAAATTAGTCTGCAATTTATTCTCGCACAGATTGCAAGCATATTCATGTACAGCAAGAATAAAGACATGCCTGACTAAAACATTAAATAATGTATACTACTATGTGTATTAACCTGCAACATACCCACCACTCTCTAGAATAGATAGAAGTCTATTCCTTCATCTATTCCTGCAGATGTCCTGAAGCTCTTTGAATCTCTGGGTAGCTAAGAAGCTGGTCTAAGACACCTCCTGTCTCTACAACTCAACAATTTGGTGGCCAGCTGGGCTGAGGGGTCATCAGAAAGACTTGGCAGAAGCAGTGTAATGTAGAGATGACACAGAGAAGCAGACATAGATAAGCTTTATCCTCAGTGCTGCCTCTGAGTGGCACTTCCTATGTATCTTCCTTATTGAGATTGCAAGCTCTTTGGACTATGTGTTACTCGTCACTACATTTTTGTACAGTACCTAGGAGCCCAAATCTTGGTCAAGCTCCTCATATTGTAGTACAAATTACAGTTTTAACTTTAGAAGGTGTTATATCACATCCTTGTCACTTCCTCAGCAAACGGCATCACTAAAAGCCATGGAGGGAAAAGTATAAAAACAAACCTGCAAAGTTGCAGGGGCTGGGACAGAAACACATAAATGTTCTTGTTTTCTTCCTTCCACACATTTCATTTCCTTTCTGATGGGCCTCTTATTTAGCACTTGGAACACATCTGGCCATTAGAGCTGTGGTCTTACCAGAGCTTATTTTTCACTTTACCACTTATTTATATGGCTACACAAGTCATCATCAAAGGGAAGCCAAGAAAGCAGTATCAACAGAGCGCTCTGTAAGTGATGTCTCTCATTTCACAATCCAGAAACCACAGGTAATCCCCTCACACTGTATTCAGGCACGGCACTGCTCTGAAGCAGTTCCATTGAGGGAGAGAATTGCTGATGCTTGACTCGCAACAACTTTGCAACATCACAGTACTGGGCGTGATATGAGGAGGAGGAATAAAGTGCATTTCAAGCACACGTACACAAGCCAGAAGACAAATGAGTGTTTCTCAAAGGGCAGAAGGAAGCTCTTTTATGGTTCTCTAGCCCCACTTCACCCCCTCAAATTAGAACATACTGAAAATGCTTTTCCCTATGGGGGACGTGTATATCTTTGGGAGGGGGTAAATATATATACATATAGCCAGTTCTTTGAGTATATGTTTCTTTTACAGTTATGCCAGCATGCTTTTCTATTTCCCCAGCTTTACTCAATGCAAGGTCTCCTTGCACAAACAGTCCATGCTGCTCAGTGACTGCTGATTGCCCTGTTCTCTGGTTGGCAAAGTGTGTCTCTTTCTAATGGAAAAAACCATGCCTGAAGAAACTTGCTATTTGAATGCATCAGTCAGCCCTCTTGCAAAGTAGATCTTACTAACTCTCTTGCCTTGTCCTGGGGGACCCAGAACTCTTGAGGCTTTTCACATGCATTTTGCATCAGAACATAAACACACAGACCTATGCTCCATCTGGCAACGGTGTCTTGTTTCCAACAAGAACTGCTGCTCCAGTGGAAGATATTAAGCCTTCATGATGGACTAGCTTGCCCTAAAAGAAATGTGTTTCTATCATTAGCTAGCAATCATCTCATGGCCTTTAACAGGAGCTTTGAGAAATAATCTTCATGATTTCCATTTTCTGCAATTGCAATCATTGTGATCACAAATATGCATTTATATTACAGTAATAACCAAAGATCTATTTTTTTCACACTGTACAAGCTGAAAAGTGATATTCTATGCCCTGAAGAGTTTAGAGGGTAAAAGCAAAACAGATGAGAGCTGATTGACTGGGAAATAGAATACAAGAAAACGTAAGGAACTGTAATGTGATTGGCATGTGTGGCTGTTTGCTTTTAAATTGGGTATATAACCAAGGAAAAAGGAATGAAAAGACAGGAATATATATTGTTACTGCCTTTTGGGCTTAGCTGGCTTTGTTTTCAGTCAAGCACCAGTTTAATGCTTGAGAAGAGGAAAACATTCTACATCTCTCCACTACACAACAGTGAACTGTCAGTGGTGACTGTTTGGGATTTACACTGGTGCAAGAGCATGAAATTTGGAACTGGAGCCATCTTTTTTTTTTTTCATAACAGCACATATAACCTGCCATAGCCAGTAATCTGCAGAGGAATGTCTCCAGTTTCTACCTAATGGGTAGAACAGTATCTCTCTTCCCAGGCTACCGACACTTTCATTAACTTCCTCTCTGCTCCCATGTATCATTCCTGGAGAGTATTGGTAGGATGCTGTCAGACGCATGTGAGGGAGAGATTTCTTTGCACTGAAAGGAAGAGCTGATCCCATTTTCCTTTTCTGACAAACTGTGGTGCTTTCTCCTGCATGTGACTCGGGCAGAACTGGGCTCTGCATTTTATGTCTCACCCTGACCTTGACTGCAGCATTGTATCCACTTCATTCATTAATTGCAACAGTTCTCTTTACTGCAAGCTGTAAAAGGGGAGTAATAAACCTAATGGCATTATGTACTGTTGACTCCAGCTCATGTTGTTACTCATTTTCTCAAAGCAGAGACTGCTCAGGAGAAGGGATTGCTGCTTAATTAACCTCCTTCTGCAGCGAGGAAGCCTTGGCAATTGGATCATGTTAATTTAGATTTCAACACTGATGTTCTATTATGAAATACCTCTTATTTCAAAGGAACCCTCCCTTCCTTGGATCAAAAAAATTTGTTATCTACAGCCTATTGGCCTCCAGGTTCCAGCTGCGCTTGCAAATATTAACCGACAGGATAGGGAAATTGGTTACGGTGATGCTGAATGAAAGCACAAGTACTGTGCCCTCTTTGCAATATCAGCATGTGCTGGTATTTGTTTAGCAAATACCGAATCTCACTGATGACATCAACTGTAGGAAGAGATACCTCTACATTAGAGCAGGAATCTCATTCCCTAGGGAAATAGTATGGCAACTCATAAGTTGGTTTGAAGGGCTAATACAAAAATACAAGCACAGAGGCTGTCTAATGGTTCTTTTGCCCTCAAATCTGAGGTCTCTGCTCCTGAAGCAGAGCCCTCTTGATGTGGCTTGGTAAGTCCTGTGCACAGAGAGGACAGCCATGTGAAGAAGAGTTCCTTCAAAACATCAGAAGAAATTTAGCCATCCATTTGGCAACTGCCTGGGTCCTGAGAAGATGAAAAGTCTCACGGTGAAGAGTGAGATACACAAAGAACAGCTGCACATTCAAAACAACCTGCTGTCACAAACAAGCAAAAGAAGGACAAACAAGCTCTTCAAGGAACCAGATACTTTAAATCAACAAAACCACAAATCAGTATGGGATCCCTATTCCCCAGAGTCAAGTACCTGAAAGTGATTTAAGTAAGTCAGGAACTCTTGAGCCACCAGATGTACAAACACAGACCAATTCAGGCACTACAAGGCTGAACTATGCATGCCACCTAAATAATTAAGTTTTTAGAATACGGATTCTTTTAAAAGCCTTTGAGTTCTCCATACACTTTGAAAGAGCCCCATATGAGGCCGAAATGTTGGATCATCTTATCTTTTCCCTGCTGAATAAAGCAAATAATTTTGCAAAAAGTTTGCAGATGCTCTTACTTAAAACGTATTTCAGGACACAGCTTGAAGCTTGAATCTTTCATCTAAATGGAGAGTCTGACTGTCAACCTTTTATTTCTTTCACACGGCATGGAGGATGGAGAGAAAGGAGAAGTTTCTCCATTATCTCAAAGCTAAAATGGCAACCCTTACCTGTGTAAAATCTGTTTCCTTTTCTATTGAGTTGTTTTAGGTTACGAAGGGTTAAGTCACCAGTATGGGGCAACTCCAACGCTGCAGAAAAAAACCCATGAGATCTTTTTAGTGATGTATATGTCTATGCAGTGTGATGTATCTGCAAACCATACTGAATTATCTGATTAGAAAGTGCGAAAAAAAAGGCAGCCTGCAGTGAGAAAATGAGACCCTGTGCAGAATCCATCTGGTAGTGAAGCAGTTAAAAAGACAGACTTCTTAGAACAGCCGTGATTGCCGTTTGTGTATGACACTCAGTGGGCTATGATTTCCTCAGATAATACTCACGCACTGCAGCACCTGGTGAAGACCATGTGATGATCACTACGTAGCCCACTACATTTTCAATAGCTACCACTAGTTTAATCCCGAGCTAAGCTATTTAACAGGTGTGAAAGAGAGTAAGGACTTACTCTCCACACAGAGAGTGAGGCAGAAAGACTTGCTTGTGTGTTTTTTATTTCCTGTAACTGTGTTTCTCAGAAGGTTTGTGGGCATGTATCTCCCTCCTCTGGTGCACAATAAAGTAACACCCTGGTGGAAGACGAGAGATTTGTTGTGGCAAAAAA
>NW_009192286.1:0-4224 GCF_000690835.1 Fulmarus glacialis | reverse complement strand
AAAGAGTCCTCAGTGAAGGATCACTAATACTTAATAAATCTCATGGCAGATAATGTATTTCCTTTGCTTCTCCATTTCATTATACTATCATCATAGAATATAGATATAATAGACATAATAGATTCATCATAGAATATAGATATAATAATCTTCTACACCTGGGCACCTTGTATGAATGGACATTTTGCCCTAGAAATAGTTCAGCCCCTGATTTGATGTCAAATCTCCGTGATCTTCTCTGAACTCAGCTCTTTTATTCCTATCAAATTGATCCTGTTTCTTACAAAGACTATGCAGAGACCCATTTCCCCGTTTTCCTAGTTGCTTTGTTTATTCACAAAATGCCATGATTGTAAGTTTCCAGTCCACATGGTTAAAATGACCTGTATTTCAGTCATTTTACGTAGATCTATACTTGACACTTACTACAGCGAGTCCACACTCATGGCCAATGACAGAGAGCCTAAAGAAGTGGGATTCATCTCATCTAACTTCTGACATCTCCAGTAAGCAGATGATTTCTCTCTGCTGATTTGAAGGGGGCTCTGGAGAACTACCTTAGATGCAGAGACCTGCATTGGCTAGCAGCCTGCCTTATGCAGCTCCCAGAGAAAAACCTTCCCATCTCTTGCGCTCCACTCTACCTTCTGTTTGGTTCATCATCTGTTTGAGCTGACTATTCTGCCAGAAGTCCTAGGAGAATAATATCATTAGCCTAGTCCGTAACATCAGCTGGATAGGAAGATTGATCTGGGCAGGGAGTAGCAAGATATCACTGCTGACATCCATCTGTAGAAGAGCAGGTATTTCCTCATAGGTGGGCAGAAAATGGCTTGCTGCTCCTCCAAGTGCTGTTGTGACCTCCAGCCCCACTGATGAGAGTAGTGGGGCCTTTCCTTTATTACCAGAGAGGATCCAAGGTTCCTGCCTGCTGTCACCCAGACCTGGATATTAACCAAGTGCTTGCAGAAGGAAGACTCATCTGCTGCAAATCTGGAGTGACTTTTGCCTAAGCAAGACTGGTCAAGATGATGCAGAAAATTCAAATTAGAGGAGAAATCCTTCTGGTACAGACTTCTTTATTCTTTGTCACAGTTAAGGGAGCTATCTTCAAAGGAGGCAGCATCCCCCCGCACACACACATCCCCTCCCCAGATAAATCCATCTCATTCAACAGCTTCAAAAGAAACTGCTATTTTAAGAACAGAAATGTCTCACCCCCTTTTACGACTTGATTTTTAAATTATTCTGACACCGGTTTCTGTATGTGCCAGACTAACAAGAGACAAAAAGAATAAACACATCACTGTAGTACTGAAGGAAGGCATTAACCCAAATGTGCTTTAAAACAGGATAGGCTAGTCAGTACCTCAACTAAGATTTCCTACTGGATACTCCGTCTTGTAAATACAGCAGCACATCCCCTCTGTTACAATGGGTGTGTTTTTGTTTAACACAGCCAGTTCTATGAGCATTTACACAACATAAACCAGGCAATTATTTTAAAATTTCAAGACATTGAAATGATCTTTCTAGAGGGACTGATTCTGCCCTAATCATTCATTGCCATCTAAACAAACAATCGTGCTGTCAATGATATTCTGATGCATTCGACTAACATTGGGTACTGTGTCCTGATTCACACCACTGCCAGCAATGGGCTCTGCTCTCTGGCTCTGACCCACTGAAACATGCCAATTAATAACCGACCAACCTCATTCACCACTCTTAACTCCTGCCTAGCTAAGTCCAAGTGTTTCCTCTGATCAGTTAGAAGACAAGTCTGGGAAAACAGGTTGCTTCTGCTTCTTGAACGTCATCTGCTTCTGTCTTGAGCAAAGCTATGCCACAGACCCACAGCAAGAAAATCCTGACCCAGCTCTTCACGCAAGCTGGCGTGGTTGGGTTCAAGACTTTCAAAGACTTCACAGATGGACTTAAGCGACACAGGCTACATGCAAGTCCTCAGAGAAGAAAAACTCTGTGGTCTTGAGTGCTTGCTAAGAGAAAAAGAATTAGAAGGCTTTATAGTGTCCAGACCTTCACAGAAGCAGACAACTGCCAAAGAGCTACTTAGCTCAAATGGCCTCACAAAACTCCCTGTCTCTGTAACACGACTGCTCAACTAACCGTGTCAGTGGTACAGTAACTCATATATGGTAATTTGGGGGATGGGAGTACACTGCTCATCTAAGCCCAGCCATCCTCAAAGAGCTACAACACTCAAATGAGCCTGAGGTATTCCCTGAAGTAATCACGTCTCACAGTGGGGAAGGTACAAGCAACAGCTCTATTTACTCTTTCAATTTTTCCTTCGCTGCACAGAAATTCTTCTTTTCCCCTTGAACACAGGGGAAACACATTTCAGGTAAAAATGTTATCCACCCAGTATTCAGGGGTCATTTGGATTCACAGCCTGACTTGACCATGATGAAAAAATAGATGAAAACTGGAATATTTGGATGATGACTCAACAGTGTGCAGAGTGAGGGTTGCTAATTATGGCCGTGAGGATGTATGCTAAAAATTCAGACACAGTGGGGTTTTGCAGTACACCAGTGAGCTTTTGCATGCAAAGGCTGAGCAACTTGGTAAGCAACAGAAAGCTAGAAACTGATACAGGGTTGGTATATTTTTGCTTAAAAATATATAAACATATCACCTCAACCCAAGCCCTCACAATAATAAAACAAACTAAGCTTCTGTACATGGGCAGCCTTTGAGCTAGAAGGAGATAAATAAATAAAACAGAAGGAAATAAATTAATCAAGAATTAAAAGGACCATCTAATAATAAAAGAGGAAATGAGGAAATACAGAATATGATCCTGAAATTTAATGCTCACGTATTCCTTTGTTGCTTTCTGTCATGGTTTAACCCCAGTCAGCAACTAAGCCCCACACAGCTGCTCGCTCGCTCCCCCCTGGTGGGATGGGAGAGAGAATCGGAAGGGTAAAAGTGAGAAAACTCATGGGTTGAGATAAAGACAGTTTAATAGGTAAAGCAAAAGCTGCGCACGCAAGCAAAGCAAAACAAGGAATTCATTCACTACTTCCCATTGGTGGTCAGGTGTTCAGCCATCTCCATGAAAGCAGGGCTCCATCACGCGTAACGGTTACTTGGGAAGACAAACGCCATCACTCCAAACGTTCCCCCTTCCTTCTTCTTCCCCCAGCCTTATATACTGAGCATGACGTCATATGGTATGGAATATCCCTTTGGTCAGTTTGGGTCAGCTGTCCTGGCTGTGCCCCCTCCCAGCTTCTTGTGCACCTGGCAGAGCATGGGAAGCTGAAAAGTCCTTGATTTAGTGTAAGTACTACTTAGCAACAACTAAAACATCAGTGTGTTATCAACATTATTCTCATACTAAATCCAAAACACAGCACTATACTAGCTACTAAGAAGAAACTTAACTCTAGCCCAGCCAAAACCAGGACACTTTCAGAATAAAATGGCAACCATCATCATTTTAAATAGATCACTGTGTGTGCCCAAACACTTAGAAATTCAACTGCTTTCTTAACTGTGACACAAGTGTGCAAGGCAGAGTGATTTTAAATGACTGAAATGACATTAAAAAATGCTGCAAACCACTTCCCTGCCTTTAAACTTGTAGAGTTTGTACAGCATTTCAGTGCTGTCCCTGGACTAAAAAAAAGGGTTCATTCTTGCATGGGAGCTTTTGAGTCATGGATATCAAACAAGAAAGGCTCACATGTGGTTGAAGAGATCATGTTTTTCTTCTCCAAGCTCTCCAGCGAGTGTATTCAGTATGCTCGTATTTGCTGTAGGTCTACTTGTGGGTGCGCTGACGAAAAAGCACAGGGTTTCAGCAGCATCCAAAACTTACAGAAAGCTGCATTCACGCTGTCATCTCCCGTTAACCCGACTGTGGTCTCAAAGTTAGCAAAAGCAGGCTGAGGCATGCACTGCCCTAAAGCTTGTACACACAAAGCACCACGCTCTGCCCCTCTCCCAGAGCGCAGGCACGCTCCCCTGGGCACCAGAGTTCATGCTGTGATGCCTTTTTTGGGCTAAAGGGAAGGGAAAAACACAGCACAAGAGAAGGAAAAATAGGAGGTAGGAAGGTGTGAGGGGTGACAGGTTGGGGGGGCTCCTCCCATAAAACCGTAAGGTGGTTTCTGCCAACGGAAATGACAATGAACAGCAGGCATAAACGTGGCGCATCCCCGACGCCCATCACTGCTACCACACCCCGCG
>NW_009192285.1:0-3311 GCF_000690835.1 Fulmarus glacialis | reverse complement strand
CACATTTGCGAACTTCCAGTCAACTGGGACCTCCCCAGTTAGCCAGGACTGCTGGTAAATGCTGGAAAAGCGGCTTGGTGAGCACTTCCGCCAGCTCCCTCAGTACCCTGGGGTGGATCCCATCTGGCCCCATAGACTTGTGAGCGTCCAGGTGGCGTAGCAGGTTGTTAACTGCTTCCTCCTGGATTATGGGGGGTTTATCCTGTTTGCCATCCCTGTCTTCCAGCTCAGGGGCCTGGGTACCCAGAGAACAACTGCTCTGACTATTAAAGACTGAGGCAAAGAAGGCATTAAGTACCTCAGCCTTTTCCTCGTCCTCGGTGGCAATATTCCCCCCCCCATCCAATAAAGGATGGAGATTCTCCTTGGCTGTCTTTTTGTCATTAATATATTTGTAAAAACATTTTTTGTTATCTGTTATGACAGTGGCCAGATTGTGTTCTAGCTGGGCTTTTGCCTTTTATCTTCCTCTCTGTGTGACCTAACGAGATCCCTGTAATCTTCATGAATTGCCTGCTCCTTCTCCCACCAGTGGTAAACTCTCCTGTTTTTCCTGAGTCCTAGCAAGGGCTCCCCATTCAGCCAGGCCAGTCGTCTTCCCCGCCTGTTCTTCTTACGGCACATGGGGACAGCCCACTCCTGCGCCTTTAAGATTTCCTTCTTGAATGTCCAGCCTTCCTGGATCCCTTTGCCCTTCAGGACTGCCTCCCAAGGGACCTTCTCGACCAGTGTCCTGAGCAGGCCAAAGTCTGCCTTCCGGAAGTCCATGGTAGCAGTTTTGCTGGCCCCCCTCCTTACTTCACCAAGTACATGTGATGAAGCCCTGCTTTCCTGGAGATAGCTAAGTATCTGCCTGCCAAAGTGAAATAATGAATTAATTCCTTATTTTGCTTTGTTTGTGTGTTCAGCTATTGCTTTGCCTATTAAGCTGTCTTTATCTCAATCCACGAGTTTTCTCACTTTTACCCTTCTGATTTTCTCTCCTATCCCTCTGTGGGGAAATGAGCAAGCTGCTGTGTGGGGCTGAGCTGCCTACCATGGTTAAACCACAGCAGGGTATTAAAACTACAGGGATAACAAAATAGAATTTTAGTAGGTGGCCTAAAAACTCAAGGAAAATTTGTACTTTCTGAGCTTCAAGTAAGTAGTGAAGTTAAAACACCTGTTTCATCCTCATTGGACACTCAACTCAAATTACAGCAAATTTTTTATCTTCAAATACTCTGAAAAGATTTTGACCTTTGGTATTGTGTGAGATAGCACATTAGCCATTGCAATTCCAAGTTTAAAATTGTCTTTAATATTTACCATCTTCACAGCATAAAAAGTAAGGGGGTTTACATGATATTATATAAATGATTACATTTCTATTGTACACATCTTTGGGAAATGCTGTTTATACAAAGATATTGGATGGATTAATAAATCCTCATGTGTTTGAAATAAAAATTTTTGGGTTGTTAGCCAATATACCAGAGTTTATGAAACAGCTAAAAATAACGGCAAAAAAGACCTAGCACAGTCTGTTCTCTAACTGAGATGATCTCTGTATAACCTCATTTCTGTGAGGGTCAAATGGTGGTCATGGTATTTCCCTTGAGTGGCTTTTTCACAGTCTAATAAATTTGATCATTCAGAATATGTGTATGAATATTTCACCCATAAGCTTTTTTATTTTTCCATGTTTTGTCATAATTTTAGTTAGAAATTACCATACTTCTGGTTGGACTATTGATCCAATATTTAGTTTAGATAACTTTTAATGTTCTCTTTGATGCTTCTAAGCATATATTTTTTGAACATGTCAGCTGAAAAAAAAACCACTTTTTTTTTTTTTTCTATTTCAGTGCAGGACAAAATCTTATTTTCAAATGTAAACCTTCTCCCAACATCGAATAACTTTAGTCAGCTAAGAAAACTACTCTTCGGCTACTGTTCATCCATAAGTTTGGCTTCAACAGGAATTGAAGCACTTACAGGCTGATTTGTAACTTGTTTTCCATGCCTTGAGGCACAACTGAACCTCCTAGATTTGATGTTGGTTTTTTCTTTTTAAATTTCCACAGACATTCTTTCCTGAACCTATTAACACCTGGAGGTGTCTCCTTACCTTTGAAAAGTGCTTGAAAAGATTAATGTATAAAGCAGCTTTGGTGATCTTATCACAAGTAATTAATTCTTATTGTTTTCCTAAGGTCATTCTCTTTATCGACATTGTTAAGAAACATTATTCAAATTAATTTGAGAGAGAAGGGTATAAAGATTTTCAAAATGCACCTTTAAAATAATATATTTTAAGTTGAGCCTTTCATACAGTTCAAAGTGTTATGCTCCCTATGAGAAATGAGTTAGTGAAATTAGATTATTTCGTTTCTTTATCCAAAATGCAAGGAAAAAAAGCAACCAAATCAACAGAACTGATAGATGGAAACAAATGACACGGTAACATTTAAAAAAATTTATTTTTCTGCTTTTAAAATGTGATTTAGCCAAATTTAATACTGTGTCCTGGTTAATTTTTTCTGCATTCAAATCTTACAAGGTTTATGTTAGAAAGCTTTATTGACCTTTGTTTTTCATTTCATAGTATTTTGATCTTACTGCCTACAGTATCATTAAGTCATTTTTTTTTAATCAGCATATCATGGGGGAGGAAAAGACAGAAGGATAATATAATGTTGCTAACATCTGATAATGCCATATGATCTAGGAATTTATTCATAAGCCTCAGCCTGTCTGTTCCCCATCCCTCTCTATAAGTGAGCTATGTGGAGGAACAGACTTAGAAATTCAAGAACAGTTTAGCTATGAGGCTACCCAAGTTTATAACTCTTGAAGATTTGATCTTGGGGTTTGATCAAACTTTTTGTCAAATGCAGACTGTAATCTGCAATGAAAAAATTCCATTTCCTGGGAACTAGATCAGAAATATTGAAAAAATATGAAGGATCATGTTTCCCTGAAATGTAATACTTATTCTAGTTTTATGTATCTAGAACTCCTTTTAATTTTTATTTAGTATATTGGTCTTCTATTACACTATGAGTAGAAGCGAAAATTTAGACAAAGAGGTCTCATCTTTGAAATCCAAAATTCCACGTGATCTGGCATTTAGAAAGAAAAATGTAATAACACCTGTAACATTCAATACCAGTTCAGACATCCTGAAACTTCTTCCTTTGTTTTGTTATGCTCTTTCCTACCTTGTAAAGATACACTTCGTTTTAAACTCATCAGTGCAAAATTTAAAAATTACAACCGAAGCTGGTAACCATTCCATGATGTTCTGGTTTTGGCTGGGATAGGGTTAA
>NW_009192284.1:0-3142 GCF_000690835.1 Fulmarus glacialis | reverse complement strand
CGGGGCGAGCATCGCTTGTGGCCTGTGCTGCAATAAGGTGGGTGCTGCTTTAGGATGGCGTCCCCGCACCCCGCCCAGGGCCCCGGGGACGGGTCCCGTCCCCTGCAGCACACCAGGGGACTTCATTCCCAGGCGCCCAGGTGACGAATCCGGAGGTGCGGGAGAGCTACGGTAACGCCCAGGCGTGAAATACTCCTCCGCCCCGTAGGTTTGCTGCCCTGGTGAAATATAGTAGAGGGAAAACATAAAAGTCCCATTTCCAGCTCCATAATATTTCCTGCCAAAACAAAGTAAAATGTGCTGCCTTAAATTTTCTGCAAAATTCTTTCGAGGTTATTTTTTTCCCTAAATTAAGCCATACTAATTATTTTCAGTCACTTTATCTCCACTCTGCAACACACCAGGAGGGTGCAGGCAGCAAGCATTTTAAGCCTCCATAAACAAAAGAGTAGTTTGGAAAATAATTCTATCAATTAATCAAATTAATCCTGCAGTTTTAGTTACAAGCCCCAAGTGGCAAGGATTCCAGCCTGCAGTTAGGAGCTATCTCTCATTGACAGCGTTTAAATGTTATGATTGCAACAGTAATTAAAGAATATAATATGCCTGGCTTTGTGTCAGCCTCCTGCCGTCAGACCTCAGCGCTGTGCCAGCAGAGGTCAGCTTGAGGACAATTTGGTGATGACCAAACTGGGCCATCACCATCACCATCTCCATCACCAATTGGTGATGACCAAACTGGGCCATCGCCATCACCAGTTGGTGATGACCAAACTGGGCCATCACCATCACCATCTCCATCACCAGTTGGTGATGACCAAACTGGGCCTTCACCATCACCATCTCCATCACCAATTGGTGATGACCAAACTGGGCCATCGCCATCACCAGTTGGTGATGACCAAACTGGGCCATCACCATCACCATCTCCATCACCAATTGGTGATGACCAAACTGGGCCATCGCCATCACCAGTTGGTGATGACCAAACTGGGCCATCACCATCACCACCAACTAATGACCACCAAACTGGGCCATCACCACCACCAACTAATGACCACCAAACTGGGCCATCACCATCACCATCATGTTGGGCTTTTTTTTCCCCCGCTGGGACAAGACACCCGTGTCGTGAGTAGGACTCGGGCAAGATGCAGTTGGGAAGAGGAGACGCAGAAGCATCTTCAGCATTGAGAAGCTCCACTGCTTTGCAAATGATTGCAAGGTGATGGCAGTGGCACCAACGTCCTCCTGCAGCCACTTTGCAGAGGACACCACGAAGACGTACGGAGCATCCAACTGTCGATTGGAAATACCACCGTTCGGTTAGAGATGTGCGCGGGAGGAGGGGACCGCGGGGTACGGGACACAGCCAGGGAGGAACATCCCATAAACATCACGCAGACAGGAAATTTCTGTGAAAATATTGGAATATATTTGAAAAGATTAATCATGTATGATTTTACAGTACCACCCCATATTTTCATCTCATACTTTATTTAACAATATTAAAGAGGCACTTTAAAAGCACACATACAACATCATAAAACGGCGTTTCCTGCTCTCTCTCTGCTTCTCTGACAAAATATCAAAATAAAAACTTTTGACAGAACACATTGCACCCAAGGTAAATTACCTACAATATTTTTATACAATACAAAGAATTGTAAAGATACATATTAACAGAATAAAGCCTCTTTTTTTTCCTTTTAAATCTAAAACAAAACAAAAAATAATTGCAGGACAGACGCAAAGTACTCTGACTGTTCATATCACATCAGTGCATTACTTCACCTCCTTGACTTGGGAGTATTTCAATAGTATTTTTAATTATCTTCCATGTCCTCGTTTGCACCTGAGATTTCTTTCCGGATTCAAAAGTTCGGTTGTATAACGTGCTCGTTTAACGTGACGTAACCTTTTCGACACTATGGAGTACCAGCATACAGGATTTTTTCCCCTAAAGTTGGATTGTTTTTTGTTTTTCCTGCTTCGTTTTCTTTTACAGGTAACGGCTACTTCCTAATGGTTCCCTTTTATTTTTCAATCAAGGAAGTCTGTATTCACATTACAAAAGAAGAATAGCACCAGTAACTGCATAGTAAAAAGCGGATACCTATAGAGCCACTAACTCAATACAGTAAGATAGTTTAGAAGTGATACCGTTGAGGGCACTCGGACAGTACCGGTTCGGTGCGGTAAATTGGCACAGTTTTGTCATTGCGCAAACCCCCCCCCCAAACAAAAAGAGAACACACACACACACACACAAAAAAACCCCTAAAAAATCAGAGTTTGTCACAAGTGTCAAGGTGCAGTTTGCTCGCGGTGGCGGCTCTCCTCCGGTTACATCGTCTACAGTGGTCAAAGAGCTTCCAAAGGGCTCCGGCAGCCCCGGCAGCCCCAGAGCCGGTTCGTTATTCTCTTGACGATGTAGAAACCAATTCATAGGGATGGCTATCAAAATATAGGACACTCGATTCTTAATTTAATTTTTTTTTTTTTTTTCTAATTGTATCAACTCTTAGGCCAGCTCCCAATTAAAAGAATTGTACGGGATTATTTGTGCAAAATCTTCAAAAAAAAAATTTGCTTTCTACAGTGTACTGCACCTTATGAATAAGACGTCTACGGAATGAAGTTCATCTCTTCAAGTACTTTGTACAAAGATAACACAGACACAGTCTCAAAAGGGTCTGAGATTTGCAAGTATCCTTATAACCTCAGCACTTCTGCAATAAAGCAATTGCTCTCGACGATTCAGTCTGCCCAAAGCGATTACAATTTCAGTTCATGAAAATCATCAGCAACATCAAAGTTCTAGCATTTGCATGATAAATCAGGTGAATTAAAGTAGATTAGTAGACACAAAGCAAACTATTTCACAGAGGCTGCAGTGCAAGTTCATTTAAGCTAGACAGAGAAATCATGCTACACAAACGAATTTAATGCTTTGATAATTTTTCCCTTGCAAACCCCATGAAAGCAGCTGAGGATCACCATAAGTCACTTCCATAAATTACTCTGAAGTATCTCTTCTTAAAGGAATTTTAAAGCTAGTTAATTTTTGCCCAAAGAGTTGGCTTAGCAGGTTGTTCTGGGACTCGGCGGTGCGGTAGCTGGCCGAGCCGGCCGGCTTGGC